>NC_091283.1:344198795-344498795 GCF_032444005.1 Ranitomeya imitator | reverse complement strand
GTAAAGTGCACTCAGCTGAGGCCTGGTAGGTAAGATGTTAATGGCTGAAACAATAGGTGAATACTGATGGCCAGCAATGGCTGCTGATACTAATGCATAGTCTAATAAGCAGAGTTAGATAATGCCATGGACAGCAAACAAGAGGGGTTAGCCCCCCAAAAAACCACTTAGCTGACCATTAACTCCCCGACGTGTTTCCCCGTAACACGGTTCCTCAGGGGGCAAAGATGTCGAACCAGAGGCCAGAGATGCAGGTGCCCTGATGTCCGGGCAGACCTGGTTAGATCCCAATGAGGAGGTGCTTATATACTAGCCAGTGTAACCTACTGACCATTGAAGCTAATCAGCCGGGACCCGCCCCCATCATTACCGGTACACCGGGTCTGGTAAACAAAACCATAGTCCAGACATAAGGACCGATTGGTACAAACATGTCCATAATAGTAAGGGGTTCCCACCCCCTTAATAAGAGAAGGATCATTAATGAACATATAAAATAACTTACATGCCACAGCGGAAAATGTCCAAGCACCGACAAGCCGCCGGATAATGCACAATGCGCGCCGCCATATTAAACAGAAAATACACACTAGAATACTGCGCACGCGCAAAGGCCAGTCAAAGATCAAGAAAGAGGCACGTGCGCACTGTACCGATTGAGCCAATGACCAGTGCGCAGGCGCCACATGTAAAAAGCAACAAAGAAAAACAGCGCATGCGCTCCATTCCGGAGCGCAAGGAGGGGGCTGATATTAGATGAAACAAGCGGCGCGTGCAAACCATATACAAAAGTGCACGCTAGTACGTAACCAATGTCAGCGCAGACGTTAATATAACCACCCAGCGCATACGCCCCGATCTTGGACGAAGCGCTGGAGATAGAATTAGAAAGGGCACAGACGGGACAAAAATGCGCTCTAGATAGAATGCCCACCAAAAGAGACGCAAGAGCGCTCTATATAAAGTGCCCACAATAGAGACGCAAAAGCGTTCTAGATAAAGTGAACAAAAACAGAACACAATAATAATGTACAAATAGCCTCCACGCACTTATTTAGCATTAAAAAAAAAATAAAAATGCGTTACTGAACAAAAAACAGGCCCAGTATATGCGCATGCATTTGATAACTGCAAAGCAAAAATATGGTCATAATAAACCCGCTCATAAAACAACCGCCTCCTATGCTAGCCCATTTATAATTGAAAATGATAAAAAGTAATACAGATGTTCCAAAGGACTGGTACTGCGACATGTCCGTGTGGTACTAGATACGGGAAAAATTTTTAATTTTCAAAAATGATACTAGTCACAATCGACACCTACTAAAAGATATGCTAGGGTCAGTATGGCGGCTCCAAAAAAAATAAGGTCCCCATTAAACAACATCCTGAGACAGGGGCAGAACAAAGCTAAACAGTGTATACCAAATATATGAACACGCTGCATTACAAAAAGCACGTATACATTAGTGATTCATTAAGCCCACGTGGCGATACGTACTGCATGAGAAAGATCCACTCCGTTTCACGTTTTAGGAGGGCCTTATCAAAGTCACCTCCTCTTAACTTTGGTTTCAACAATTCAATCATGCAGAAGGTGATCCCCTCCAGGACGCCCCCATGCACCTGATTAACATGCCGGGCAATAGGGGTGTCCCTGTTATGCCTAATGTCCCCAAGATGTTCACCAAATCTCGTTCTAAGCTCCCTCGTGGTTTTACCAATATAGTCTAGGGGACAAGGCCAGGTGATCTTATACACTACTCCTGATGACTTACAATTGCCAAAGTCTCTGATGTCAAAACATCTGCCGTTCGCCGCACTCTTGAATTGTTTAGTCTGTTTGACATATTGGCACTTAGAACAGTTGCCACACCTAAAAAAAACCAGTGGTTTTCTCTCAAGCCATGTTCCTGTTCTCTGTGGTCTTTGGTATAAACTATGTACTAGCCTGTCCCCAATTGATCTCCCCCTTCTATAGGTGATACTAGGTGTAGGGGAGATGAAATCTTTTAAGCCCGGATCTGCCCGGAGCACCCCCCAGTGTCTTCTCATAATCTGATATATCCTATCAGATTGGTTGTCAAAGGTCCCTATGAGTCTGACCAGGCCTGAGACATCATTCGATTTGTCCCTTGTTCTAAGTAACGCAGACCTGTCACTCTCAAGAGCCTCCCTGTAAGACTTGGGGAGGACTTCTGTGGGGTATCCTCTCTCCCTAAATCTGCGGTGTAACTCACTCGCCTGATGTTTAAACGTGTCTACCTCAGAGCAGTTCCTTCTAATGCGCAGAAACTGCCCTTTCGGTATTCCGCGTTTAAGGGGGGTGGGATGGTGACTCTGCCACTGTAATAGGCTGTTTGTTGCAGTCGGTTTACAGTAAGTATGTGTACCGATACCCCCCTTTTCATTTTTTGTAATTGAGAGATCAAGGAAGGCAATAGTGTGTTCCTAGCAGTCGGACGTAAATCTCATTCCGATGTTATTGACATTGATCTCTTCCACAAATCTCTCAAACTCCGCCCCTGGGCCAGACCACAGAATCAAAATATCATCAATATATCTGGCCCAGAGGCAGATATGGGGCAGCCACCATCTCTCCTCCTCCGGAAAGATATAGGTTTCCTCCCACCAGCCCAGGAACAAATTAGCATACGTGGGGGCACATGGGCTTCCCATCGCTGTGCCCCTGAGCTGGTGGAAGTACTTACCGTTAAAGATAAAAAAATTCCGGGTAAGGATAAAGAGGAGGAGTTGTTTAACAAAATTGTTATGTTCAATACATTCAACCGCTCGCGTTTTCAGAAAATGTTCAACCGCCTGCATGCCCATATTGTGGGGGATACTGCTGTAGAGCGCCTCTACATCAATGGAGGCAAGTAAAACATGGGGCTCCACAGCGACATCCTCAAGCATGCCTAAAAGATGCGATGTATCCCTCACATATGAGGGTAGTGACAACACAAAAGGTCTCAAGATCTGGTCTACGTATATACCGATATTCTGAGATAACGAATCAATTCCTGCCACGATAGGGCGGCCTCTTAGTGGGTCGAGGCCCTTATGCACTTTTGGGAGGGCATAGAAGGTTGGCACAGTGGGAGTGGCCGGAGCAAGGAAGGTGTACTCATTTCTTGATATTAGCCTCCTGTCTATGGCTGTGTCTAATATACACATTAACTCTTCAGAGAAAGTCCTGGTGGGGTCTCCCGATAAAATTTCATAAGTCTGATGATCATTAAGGAGTGGACCACACATCTCAAGGTACTTAGGATGATCCAAAATCACAAGGTTACCACCTTTATCAGATGCTTTAAAAATCAGGTTGGTATCTTTTTCTAGCCTTTTCAAGGCCAGGGACTCATCAGTTGTCAAGTTACATTCCCTAGATTGATTATTAGAGATTTTACATAAATCAGCTTCTACTAGTTTAATAAAAATGTCGACACTAGTGATGTCACTCATAGGTGGCATTTTTTTACTCTTCCCCCTTAGAGACGTGAATGGTCCTTCACCCCTACTTCTCTCATTCTCCTGCAGGAGGCCAAACAAAGCATTATACCCCTCCAAATCTTCCTCATTTAAACCCAGATCTCTGCACTTCTCCCAGTCATTTTTTTGAAAGAAAAGTTTCCACTTAAGCTTGCGGCCAAACAGGGGGTTGTTATATATATACTTTTTGTGCACCTTAGTTTTTCTTACCTTACGCTTTCTTTCATCTCTTTTATATGCTCATTGTTTTCCCACCTATAGTTTGCTAGTCATTTAACAGGGTGAGCAGGTGAGAGCCGCCGCGGAGTGGGGGCGCCAAAAATTCTATCAGGGTGCCAACCTCCACTGATAGGAAGGGATAGCAGTTAAGCGTAGGGTCATTGTATTAGGCTAGGTGCATTATTAGATCTTTTTGAGTATTTTTTTGTGTATCACTGGGTATTGGTATTTTTAAGGTTATGTAATTAAAAATTATATTTTTTAAGGGGACAATATGTTACACAACTGCTCCTTCACCCCAATTCTACTGCCACCCTCTATTACTCTTCCTTCCTTTGAGGTGCACTCTGTGTGCATCTATTCCCCCTTCAACTGGCTTTCATTTACCACCCCCCAGGGCCAGCCACCACCTTCTTCGACCACTTCACCACCTGGCTACTTCATTTCCTTTCCGCTGACATCCCCAATATCATCATGGGTGACTTCAACATCCCCATTGACACTTCCCTGTCAGCTGCCACAAAACTTCTATCTCTCACTACCTCCTTCGGCCTCAATCAATGGTCTTCTGCAGCCACTCACAAAGATGGCCACATATTGGACCTCATCTTCACCCGGCTCTGCTTCCTATCTAACCTCTCTAACTCACCTCTACCTCTTTCTGACCACAACCTACTTACATTCTCTTACCTCTCCACTCCTTGTCCACAATCCCCACTCCTCAAACTCGCACACGCTCATAGAAATCTTAAATACCTCAATCTACACTCACTGTCTGAATCCCTCCTCCCTCTTACAGAAGTAAGTTCCCTAGACAATGCAGACCCCGCTGCCACTTTATATAACACAATAGCTGCAGCTCTGGAATCAGTTGCCCCTCTCACACATACCAAAGCTCGCAAAATCAACAGACAGCCGTGGCACACCAGCCTGACTAAAGAACTGAGACAGGCTACCAGGGTTGCTGAGAGGAGATGGAAAACATCCCACTCCAACGAGAACTTCGATTTCAAACAGTCCCTCACTACTTTCAAGGTCACACTCGCTGCAGCAAAACAAACTACTTCTCATCTCTCATATCCTCCGTCTCACAACCCTAAACAGTTATTCAACACTTTCAATTCTCTCCTTCACCCCCAGCACCCCCTCCCTCTCCACTCATCTCAGCCGAAGACTTTGCCTCATTTTTCAAGCAATAGATTGATAACATCAGAGACAGTTTTGGTCGACAACCCCCAGAGCCCTTTCTCCTAATTGCTCAGCTCTCTTCCTCCAAAACCAACTTCTCCACTGTTACAGAAGATCGACACTCCACTCTACTCTCAAGATTACATCTCATCACCTGTGCACTTGACCCGATCCCATCCTACTTCATCCCAAACCTTACCACAGTCTTCATCCGAACCCTAACCCATCTCTTCAACCTATCACTAAAAACTGTTTTCCACTCAAGCTTTAAACATGCCTCAATCACACCTTTCCTAAAAAAAAGCCCTCTCTTGACCTATCCTCTGCATCTACCTATTGCCCCATATTGCTTCTCCCTAATGCCTCAAAACTACTGGAACAACACGTCTATCTTGAACTGTCCTCCCACCTCTCTTCTTGTTCCCTCTTCGACGTCTTACAATCTGGATTCCGGATGCATCACTCCACCGAAACTGCCATAACTAAAGTCACCAATGACCTATTAACCACCAAAGCCAAGCGACACTACTCTGTCCTCGACCTTTGACCCATTGGACCATTCCCTATTATTACAGACTTACAGACCCTCTCATCTCTTGGCATCACTGACTTGGCCCTATCTTGCATCTCATCATACATACCAGATCAGACATTCAGCATCTCCCACTCGCACACCACCTCCTCACCTCGCCCCCTATCTGTCGGAGTCCAGCAAGTTTCAGTCCTAGGGCCTCTGCTCTTCTCCATCTACACCTTCGGCCTCGGACAGCTCATAGAATCTCACGGCTTTCAGTTTCACCTCTATGCTGATGACACACAGATCTACATCTCTGGACCAGATATCACCTCCCTACTAACCAGAATCCCACAATGTCTGTCTGCTATTTCATCCTTCTTCTCCACTAGCTTTTCAAAACTTAATATGGATAAAACAGAATTCATCATCTTTCTCCCATCTCATTCGACTCCCCCAACAGACCTATCCTTTAAAGTAAATGCCTGCTCACTCTCCCCAGTCCCATAAGCTCGCTGCCTCGGGGTAATCCTTGACACTGATCTCTCCTTCAAACCACATATCCAAGCCCTTTTCACTTCCTGCAGACTTCAACTCAAAAATATTTCCCAGATCCGTACATTTCTCAACCGAGAATCTGCAAAAAACCTAGTCCATGCCCTCATCATCTCCCGCCTTGACTACTGCAACTTCATGCTCTGTGGCCTCCCCTCTAAAACTCTCGCTCCCCTCCAATCTATTTTAAACTCTGCTGCCCAACTAATCCACATGTCCCCATGCTATTCCCCGGCCTCTCCCCTCTGTCAATCTCTGCACTGGCTCTTAATTACCCAAAGACTCCAGTTCAAAACCCAAACCATGACATACAAAGCCATCCACAACCAGTGTCCTCCATACATATGTGATTTTGTCTCCCGGTACTTACCTGCATTCAACCTCCGATCCTCACAAGATTTGCTTCTATACTCCCCTCTTATCTCCTCTTCCCACAATCGCTTACAAGATTTCTCCTGTGCATCCCCCCTACTCTGGAACTCTACCACAACATAGCAGATTCTCGCCTACCATGTAAACCTTCAAAAAGAACCTGAAGACCTACCTCTTCCAACAAGCCTACAACCTGCAGTAACCACCAATCGACCAAACCACTGCACGACCAGCTCTAGCCTCGCCTACTGTATCTTCACCCATCCCTTGTAGATTGTGAGCCCTCACGGGCAGGGCCCTCTCTCCTCCTGTACAAGTCGTGACTTGTATCGTTTAAGATTACAGTACTTGATTTTATTATGTATACCCCTCCTCACATGTAAAGTGCCATGGAATAAATGGTGCTATAATAATAAATAGTAATAATAATTACAAATGACATGAGAAATAACTACTTCATGATGAGGATGACATCTTCATCTTCTAATATGGTCAGGGTCCATCAATTACTACATCACCACCGGCTGTCTTTATGAATGTTTTTCATCTTCCTCAGACTGTAATCCTCTATCAAGTTAGTTCTCATGTCCTATTCATGCGCAGAAATATGATGCATTTACAAAAGCTTGTTTGTAAGAACATCAAGAAAAGAGGTTTTTTTATGCCAATGAGTGATGTCAATGAGTGATGAGTGAACACTAAAATGCTCAGGTGCTTGTTACTTGAGTCGAGCAAATCGTAATGCTTGATTGCTCAACACGAGTAATGAGTACTAATGGAAGTCAATGGGAAATTTAAGCATTTTTCCGGCGGCTCCCCCCCCCCCCCCCCCCCAGAGGTCTGGAGAGGTCTAAAAATTGCTGAAATCTATGGGAACAGTGCTGAAATGGCATGGAAACAACATGGGGAAGACCCCTGGAGGCATCTCTGAATCCCAGGTCGCTGCTGGGAACAATGTCAGAGTATTACACCACTTTTACAGACTGACAATAAAACAAACAAAGCTGAAAATAAAATGGATTTTACTGAACAAAATGTTAAGAAACATTCTTTCCAGGATTATGACTTGTATATAATGCAAAATAAATAGGAAAAAAATGCTCCTCCACACATTGCTTATGTTCACACATAGTGTTTTTGTACGTTTGCATTGATTTCAATGGTGAAAAAAAACATTAAACAGGAAATGTAATTTTAACATTTTACTATCTTACCTGGCCATGTGGTGTGTGAGACATGATCAGACACATCCTGTTTAATTTATGAAGCAGGGACTCTGAAAGTCACCATTTATATTTTCAGGGCCATCAGGCTGCCCTTATTATTCTTAGAATGCCAACAGGTGGCCCACACTAAAATTGTACAGTCAGTAGCCAACCCTCACAACTTATAGAGGCCCACCAGGCAGCCCCCAATATTTTAGAGGGCCAGCAGACATCATGTGGACAGACAAGACCAAGATAGAGCTTTTTGGTAAAGAATGTCAATCTACTGTTTACTGTAAATAGAATGAGGCTTGCAAATAAAAAAAATCACAGTATTTACAGTCAAATATGGTGGAGGCTCAAAGTTATATTGGGGTTGTTTTGTTGCCTGTGGCAATGGGTGTCTTTACTGTGTGCAAGGCATCATGAAATGTGAAGATTCCCAAAGGATTTTGGGTCACAATGTAGTGTCCACTGCCAGAAAGCTGGGTTTGCATCCTAGGTCTTGGATCTTCCAACAGGACAATGACCCCAAACATACTTCAAGAAGCACCCATAAATCAATGGAAACAAAGCAAACACAGGAATCATGGAGGATGCTGGTACGGTTGGCAAGGTACGCCTTCAGCATCTTCTAAAACTTTTCTCTTTTTGTCAGGGTACCCATCACAACAGGGAGGGTCTGAGAAAACTGTCCCAGACCTTTCAGTGTGTTCCCAATGCCTGATTCATCTGGTGTGTGTCTCCCTTGTCCCTACTCCTTCGTTGTCCAAGGAACTGTGATCCATTCCTTCAGGGATTTTAATAATTATTCCACTAGGGCCTTCTGGTACTATTATTTATTGCACCTCTCAGCCACAGGAAGGAGAGATAGAAGGTTCTCCTTGTAGCATGGGTCTAGAAGGGTGGCCAACTAGTAATTAGTGTTGGCCAAACGCATACAACGCGAGGGTCATGGGAAAGGCAGCAGAACATAAACTCAGTCAGGTGTGCCAGATTGCCAACAGTCAAGACTTCCCACTCCCCACCAAGAGGACAACTGTCCATCTTCTCCTTCTCGTCTTCCTCATCCCTCTCCTCCTCATCTTCAGGCCATCCATGCTGAACATACGAGATGAAGGCTGTGTGAGTAGCACCATCTGTAGTGCAGGTAACCAGCTCCTGTTCCTCCTCATTATCACCCAATCCACATTGAGAAGATGAGATGAGGCTGGGCTGTGTAACATTACCCTGTATAGTTTCTTGCTCCATCTCAACTTGCTCTGCATTTAAAGCCTTCTCTTTAATTGTGAGCAGCGAGTGTTTCAGTAGACAGATAAGTGGGATGGTACCGCTGATTATGGCGTCATCGCAGCTCACAATCTTGGTCGATTCTTCAAAGTTTTGGAGAACTGCACAGATGTCAGACATCCATGCCCACTCATTAGCTTTTATGTGTGGAGGCTGACTGGAATACCGCTGTGCATGTTGTATATTGTATTCAACTACTGCCCTCTGCTGCTAATAAAGCCTTGCCAACACATGTAAAGTTAAAATCCAAAGAATGGTATATCGCACACCAGTGAGATGGAAGTTGCAAATGCTGCTGCAGCACTGCCAAGGCTGCAGATAGTATAGCTGACTTTTGTAAATGGGCACACAAGCTGTGTACGTACACAAGTAGTTCATGCAGATCTGAGTAGGTTTTGAGAAATGACTGAACCACAAAGTTGAGAATGTGAGCCAGGCCTGGTACGTGTGTGAGGTTGCTAAGCTTCAGAGTCATCACCAGGTTACGGACATTGCCACACATGACCATACGTGGTTGTAAATTCAAGGGAGACAGCCACAGATCAGTCTAATCTGATAGACCCAGGGTTGTGGAGTTTGTAAGCCAAACCTCCAACTCCGACTACTCAATTTCCAAGACACCGACTCCACCACAATGGGCTCCGACTCCACAGGCCTGACAGGGCCATGGAGTCGATAAGCCAAACCTCCAACTCCGACTCAATTTCCATGACACCAACTCCACCTCCACAGCCCTGGTTAGACCTCTCAACAATTCTGCGACGGTGTACAGTTTGTCACCTAAGCAGACTAGCCTCAACAGAGCCCGTTTCCACTTGGCCGAAGCAGTGCTGCATTGTTTACAGCTTGCGACTGACGTTAACTTTTCAGATGGAGGAGGTACAGAAACTTCTGTAGAAGGTGAGGGAAACCCTTATTGAACCAGGGCCCGCAATCCTCAGTGTCAGTAGCAGGTGTTCCTTCCAATGGTCTGACTGGGTCTCAGCTTCCACAATATTCACCCAGTGTGCCGTCAGGGAAATGTAGTGTCCTTGGCCACAAGCATGTGTCCGTGGTTAAGGGGACCTTCCCAGTAACAGTGTTGGCCAAGGTACGGCTGATGTTATGGGAAACGTGCTTGTGAAAGGCGGGTATGGCATAACAGGAAAAATAGTGGTGGCTGAGGACCGTGTACCAATGGAAAGCGGCCGCTATGAGCTTGTGGACAGCTTCCGTCTCCACAAGCCTAAACAGCAACATTTCAAGAGCAAGCAGTCTGGAAATGTGGCCATTTAGTATTGTGGGTGGAGGCGTATTTTTGTTTGCATTACAAGGAGTGGTGAAGGGACAACTGAACGCTGCACGGGGACATGTACGTGGAAGTGCTTGCTGACAGTGGTTGCAAGTGTGCAACAACAGGTGCAGGTTGGGAGGCATCTTCCCTTGCGTCATGGAAAGGGGATTGGAGTGCATGTACAACAGGGGAAGAGGCAGTGGTGTCACCTACAGATACTGCTTCTGGACCCTGGCATTTATCCCAACTAGCCTTATCCTTTGCTGTCATGTGCCTGAGAATGCTGGTGATGGGCATACAGGTAGTTGTGCTGCCACTGCTGATGCTGGCATACCAGATATTGCAAATGGCATTTTTTGGGTTAGCTGGACTGTCTTTAAAAAACCTCCAGACTCGGGAACACCTACCCCTTGACTTGGCAACTTCACCGATGTTGGTACTCTGGGGAACAGTTGTCTACCTTGTGTCTCTGGCCACCCCACGGCCTTTTCATTCCTGTTCTGGTGCTGCAGATCCCTCCCCCTCTGTGCTGCTATCTTTGCTCTGCATGACACCTTCCCACCTTCCCACTTCTGCAGCCTGGTCCTCAACCTGACTTGCTGACTTTACAACATCAGTTGTTGGCAAATGTGCCTCATCATCATCCACCTCTTGAGACAGTAATTGCATTTTCCCACCGTTGCCTTCTTGTGAGCGTGGCTGCTCAAATATTTGGGCATCGCTACATGTGATCTCCTCATGTCTGGCTTGAAATTAATAGGCAAGAATCTATAAATGGAAATTAGAAATTTGAACAGCTCTGTTGAGAAAAACTTGAAGGATTAATATCGCATGAAAAATTTTCCACCTCAGGTTGATGTGTTACACTGCAGTAGCAATATAGCAATGCTTTTAATAACCAGTCAGGTTTGGCTGTATGCTTCTGACCACAACTGGTGTAGTATATATGTCGCATAATATTTCCCTGCTGAAAAAAATTTGTAGGATTAGCATTGCAGGAAAATTTGCTCACCAGTGATGGAGTTGTTACAGTTGTTGCTATTGATATCCAACCAAGTCTAACAGTATGCTTTTTACGCAAAACTGGCACAGTATAAATGGCATATACTATTTCCCTATTCAGAACAATTTGCAGGATTAAGAGCAAAAATAATATTATTAGAATTGAGAAGGGCTTTTGGTATGAGTTGCAGCAGAAAACATGTGCAACTAACCCTATCCTGTCATACTCTACACCTTCAGCACAATCTCTCCCGAAGTGCTGCTAACAGCAGTATGAATGTTGATTATAATTAGCCCTTATGAGGGCTGTTGTTGCATTTGAAATAAATATTGGTGATGTCTAATCCCTGCCTATACGCAACTAAAATGCTGTCCCAACCTCAGCACCTCTCTTCCTGCTCTGCCTGTGTCCGTACACTGTGCCGAGCATCATGACCCAATAACGCTATGCAACCAACCAATTAAAGTAATGCCACAACCAAGATGGCTATGGCATTACAGGTACTGGCAGGCAACCACAGAATGTTTATTGGCTATCTATCAAGCGCCAAACTTGCGAGCGAGCATTCAAAAATACTCCCCGAGTAGTGAGCATCTTGAGCACACTGATGCTCGAGCGAGTAACGAAGCTTCTTCTCTGAACTTTCTTCTTAATTTTTAAAGTATTTCTATTACTCTCCGGAATCAGGAATGTATTAAGTCCTATAGAAACTGCGGAGAAAGAATAATTTCTAAGTCTGTGTTTCCAGGAATCTTCTTGTGGGATTTGGCTGCAATATCCTCTGTGCAATATATTTCTAGCATTAATGCGCCAGAAACAAGAGCTCTCCAGCACCTACCTCCACCTGCAGAGCCGCACACCACATATATGGCTGTTCTGTGCACACAGGACCTGTGATGAGGTCATGCACATGTGACCAACTGAGGGAATGACATCACAGGGAAAGGCTGGACTTCCTTCTTCACTGCAAACCTGAAACCAGGAGGCTGGTTTGTGCTTTGTGCTGAGGTAGCGTCTAGAAGATTACAGTGGCTCCTGTGAGGCTCCTTCCAGCAGCTCCACCCTAGATGGCTCACTAGTGAGGTGACAAGAATGCAGTGTCTGTAGTGAGGACCTCACAGTACACTCCAAACTAGAAAGTTCAGCCCTGAGATGACCTGAGGGGAGATGATTTCAGAACGGTCTAGAATGGAGTTACTGCCGTGAGGAAGATAAAGAGGCCAGGAATACATTATATTATTGTTCCCTACAATACTTGGTGCACTGGAAGGGTTACGGTCCAGAGGAAAAGATGTGGGTCTCAGCATCAGAGGTGAATGTCCCCAGGCTGCTTCGTTAATTTCATGGAGGTCATTCGTAGAAGGGGGGTTCTGTCAGGGGTTTGCCAGAAGCTGCAGACAGTCTCACTGCATCTAGCTGCAGGAGGTCTCTGCATTTGGCTTTGCAGACACCTTCTAAACTGTTCTGACTCTTTGACCCAGTAGCAACCTTTCTCCAGCTCTAATTGACACACCTGGAACTGGGTGTTTATAGACTTCCAGCCTGCTGCTGGGAATCGCCGGTGATTTCCCACTGTTGAGGCTTGGAGCTATAGCAGTCAGCTATCTTCCTCTTTAGTGCTATTTGAGGATATCTTTGTTATCTCTCTGAATCTACTCAGCATAAGTGTTCCCCCTTGTTTGTCTACCCCATCTGTCTTTAGTTATAGCAGTGATTGACTATTGCTCACTCCATCCTTCCCTAAGCAGACCTTATTGCCAGGGTCAGGCAGGGATTAAACACTACATACTTACATTCCGGTGTCTGTCGCGTCCCTCGCCGTCACCTTCCCTGCACTGTGTAAGCGCCGGCCGTAAAGCAGAGCGGTGATGTCACCACTGTGCTCTGCTTTACGGCCAGCCGGCGCTGACACAGTGCGGGAAGCTGACGGTGAGGGACGCGACAGACACCAGAATATAAGTATGTAGTGTTTGTTTTTTTTTACATTTACAATGGTAACCAGGGTAAACATCGGGTTACTAAGCGCAGCCCTGCGCTTAGTAACCCGATGTTTACCCTGGTTACAAGTGAAGACATCGCTGAATCGGCGTCACACATGCCGATTCAGCAATGTCAGCGGGTGATCCAGCGACGAAATAAAGTTCTGGCCTTGCAGATAGTGCAGCAAGAAGGCAGTCGTGTCGGGCTCTACCATGAGGTCCAAGCCCATGCTGTGTTGGTGGCTTGGTAACAGCCACCAAAAGACGTTCAAACGAAATGAGTGTTGGGTTGGCGGGGACATTGTGTTACCACATTCAATTTACTTAACTATCACACTAGTGTCGGTACGGGGCCGTCGCCATGCGTCGGCCCGACGTACCAACTCAATCTGCGAAAATAATGAACAACGGAGGCAGCGGATGCAGTTTTACAATGCATCCGCTGCCCCATTGTAAGGTCCGGGGAGGAGGGGGTGGAATTCCGGCCACGCATGCATGGTCGGAAAAGGCGGACTCGACGCACAAAAAAAGTTACATGTAACTTTTTTTTGTACCGACCGTGCGCCAAAACAACGCATCCGTCGCACGACTGATGCGACGTGTGGCCATATGTCGCTAATGCAAGTCTATGGAGAAAAAACGCATCCTTAAGGCACATTTGCAGGATGTTTTTTCTCCAAAACGACGCATTGCGACGTAAAGCAAACAACGCTAGTGTGTAAGTAGCCTATGTCCACTTACTTATTCTATGCTTGCTTTGATTAGGCTTGTTTATAGTGATCTCTTCCATATGGGCTCACACTCATGTTTGGTTGGCTAGCACTTTGCATTTTTTTCCATTGTTACTAATGGTATGTGTTCTCTGCACCGTCAATGACACTTAGATTTGTTTACTTATATACTTATTGGGTCAGCACTGTGGCTCAATGGTTAGCAGTCCTGGTTCAAATCCCACCAAGGACAACATCTGCAAAGAGTTTGTATGTTCTCCCTGTGTTTGCGTGGGTTTCCTCCAGGTACTCTAGTTTGCTCCCACATTCCAAAGACATAATAATAGGGAATTTAGATTGTGAGCCCCATCGGGGACAGTGATGATAATGTGTGCAAACTGTAAAGCACTGCGAAATATGTTAGCGCTATATAAAAATAAAGATCATCATCATTATTTATTACATTCAGCGGTTCTGTCTGTAATTTGGCAACTTGACTCAATTTTATGTGGTAGACATTCATTTTTTGTCACCATGTCTTCATCTACTATTATTTTCTAAACTATTTGCACTTTGAACATTTCACTTTTTTTAATTTGTTATTAATACATTGACTCACTTGTTCATTGAATGTTTCTGCACTCTGCATTTTATTGGCAATATTATGCCCGTTTGTTTTGGTGTCCAGTAGTTCTTGTCCATGTCCATTGTCTATTTTAAGAGATATATTTAATAAAAATTATTTTTTTCCCCAAAGAAAGGATTATACTTTCTGGTGGTGGTCTATTCACTTCCTCCTTTTAGTGTGGTCATAGACACAGTTGTGGCTGTGGATGCATTGCTCATCGTCGCTGCATCACTACGTGTCTGATCTATGGCACAACATAGTATTCTCAACTTCCTCCTCATATGACCTACTCAGCTGTGTACCTCTATGTTCACGTCAGCTGGGATCTAACACCTCATCATCATTATCCTCTGTTATCGCATTCCTCGCCCTTGGAGTCGACCTCCTTCTCTTCCTGCCCTGACTGCACAGTACAGTCCGAGTGAGCCTCAGATATCTGAGTTCATCGGGATCACCTCCCTCCTAGTGGTTAATGTCTGATGACGAGGGTCAGGATGCTATTCAGACCCCACTTTGTCCTGTCCAGGATTCAAGCTCTTCAGACTCACGTATTTGTGGTTCCGTTCAGTCAGTTGTAAGGTTGGAGAGTTGGGATGCGGGGGGCAGCAAGAGGAATTTGGGTGCCATCCCTGTGTACTGTACTGGTTGTGAGGTTGAGGTGGAGGAAGAGGAGGAGAGACCACTTGAAGCTGTGCTTGCCATCCACTCAAGCAGATGCTCTTTCTGGGCCTCATCAACAAGGCATACCACTGTGCGTCTGCTGAAGAAAGGTAGTGGAGTAGCCCGTCCAGTAACAGAAGTTGCCAGATGTCTTTGCATAGGACGTGGCATTGTTGGTTCACTAATGCTTTCACTAATCTTACCACCTACACCTTGAACATCAAGCCTTATTCTTCTAACACAGCCTCACATTTTCCCAGTCATGTTGCTCAGATAGTGTGGCAAAAGCACAGTATTTGCAATAAAAAATTAAGATTTTAAACTCTTCACCACCTCTGCAAATAACTGAATTTCAGAGGGAGTAAATGCCAAGGTGAAATATGGCGTGCTGTATCGTGTTAGTCACAGGAGAAAGAATTCTTTGAGTGTGGATGAGGCCTCTATGACAAAGAAGATATGCTACAAACATTTTGAAAGTCAAATGTCGCCTACTGTATGACAATAGGAACAGAAGAATTTTTGGTTGCCTCTGGATCAGGCCTCTCTAATAGAAATGAACGAATATATTTGGAAAATGATTGCTAAACATAAATTTGGCACAAATATGGTACATTCAGATTCGTGATTGGTAACACGAGCATTTTTCTTAAAATCAGAAAAAGTCGGTAACATTCGGTAAAAGATAGAATAAAAGCCGGCAATTCATGTGCTACATACAGTAAAATCACAGAGTGACAGGTTAGAATAGATATATACACATAGAATACATAGACATATAGATGTCAGTGACACACACATACCTGTATATATGAACATGGGAGAATAAACGCGGCAGCACTCACCAATCCTGTAGTTCAAGTGTCCTTTATTGAAACACACAGAAACACATCTTTACGGCTCGGGGGAGTGAAACGAACAAGGAGTGCGGCAGACGGGACTTATTCTCCCATGTTCGTATTACTCATATTGTATATCACGCGAGCACCTCCTCCCATCATCGGACGACCTTCTGTTGTGTAAATTACACATCGTTGATAATCTCTGGACAGTGAGGCTGTGCTGCTCACTTTTTTCTCTGTTTTTCTCTTTTTTTGCACACACATATATATGTATATATATTATAGATAGACAGATAGCATAAAAGCTGGCAATTCATCTGCCATGTAGTGTAAAATCACAACAGGAGCCGACAGAAGAGATGGATTACATACAGTAAATACATGAAGAATAGGTAGATAAATAAATGTCAGTGACAAATACAATTATTACAGTGTGATTGCAGCTTACTGTACATGTATTTATTTAATAAAATTAAAATTTTTGTAACCAGTGGAGGGAAAGCCGACAGCTGGGAGCTGATGTTTATAGCCTGGGAAGGGGGTAATACCCAGCTTCTTAGGCTATTAATATCAGCTCACAACTGTATACTTAGCCTTTACTGGCTATTAAAATGCGAGACCCTAAAACAAATTATGTAGGGTTCCCCTATAATTAATAACCTAGGAAAGGGGCCATAAATACTGTCCCCCATGCTAAAAACATCAGATCTCAGCCACCCCAGAAAAGGTGCATCTCTAAGATGCACAAATTCTGGCACTTAGCCTCGCTCTTCCAACTTGCACTGAATATGAAAAAGGCTTCGAATCTGTATGATTTCTCAGTTGTTTAGAGTTGATTACTGTGTAAAAGATTTCTTACATTAAGAACATCAAAATGCTTCTCCCCTGTCTGAATTCTTTGGTGGCTAAGAAAAAATGGTTTCTTCATAAAACATTTTCCACATTCTGAACAGGAAAAAGTATTCTCCACTGTGTGGGTTCTCTCATGGCTATCAAGAAGCAATTTCTAGTTAAAACATCTCCAACATTCTGAATATTAAAAAGGCTTCTTCCCTATGTGGGTTCTTTGGTGCTTAACAAAATTTGATCTATGGTTAAAATTTTTCCCACATTCTGAACATAAAAAAGGCTTCTCACCTGTGTGAATTATTTGGTGCTTAACAAAATTTGATCTATTTTTAAAATATTTCCCACATTCTGAACATGAATATGGCTTCTCCCCTGTGTGAGTTCTATGGTGTTTGATAAGACCTGATTTATTGTTAAAGCTTTTCCCACATTCTGAACACGAATAAGGTTTTTCCCCTGTGTGAATTCTCTGATGCTTCACCAAATCTGATTTGTTGTTAAAACATTTCCCACATTCAGAACATGAAAATGGCTTCTCCCCTGTGTGAGTTCTCTGGTGCTTAACAATACCTGATTTTCGGTTAAAACGTTTTCCACATTCTGAACATGAATATGGCTTCTCCCCTGTGTGTGTTCTCTGATGTGTAACAAGAGTTGATTTATGTGTAAAGTATGTCCTACATACTGAACAGTAAAATGGCTTCTCCCCTGTGTGAGTTCTCTGGTGCTTAACAATATCGCATTTCTGCGTAAAACATTTCCCACATTCTAAACATGAAAAAGGTTTCTCCCCTGTGTGTGTTCTCTGATGTCTAACAAGAGCTGATATTTGTGTAAAGCATGTCCTACATACTGAACATGAAAAAGGCTTCTCACCAGTGTGAATTCTCTCATGCCTAACAAGATCTGCTTTCCGGTTAAAACATTTCCCACACTTGGAACAAGAAAATCTTTTCTCTGCTGTGCAAATTTTTTGATGTTCAAGAAAAGACTGTTCAAGGAGAAAATTGTTTCCATATTCTGAAACTGAAAAGGACTTTGCTTTAGGAGCAGTTTCTTTTTTAATGCTTATTTTGTGACTTTGATTCTCCTTAGTAGTCAGTAATGAATCAGAAGACAGGACCTGTTTCATAGGATCAGATAGCAGATCTTTGCTGTGAGAAGATGATGGTATATCTGGAGTAATAGCATTCATTTCAATTGTATTCTGTGGGATCTCAAGATCATCTGATTTAAAAATTGAAGAGGTCAGCTGTCCCTCTGATCTCCTGGTACATTCATCTGCCAAGAATAAAACCAATTATTATTTTTGAATAAAACATCCTTGAATTCTATATTATTCAACATTTCTACTTAAACTGTTTAAAGAAATGGCAAGCTATGTAAAAATACTGAATTATTCACCAAGACAATGACAGTTCTAATAGAAAACCTCATAGAATGATCCAGTAGAGCGTGGTGTTCTGCTGTTTGTTCATTCTGCCTCCCAAATATGGAATAAAAAGCCACCAAAAAATGTTATATAGGCAAAAATAATACCAATAAAAACATCTACTAATCTCACAAAAAAAGAATGTTCTCACTAACAGGCTTGAACTGGCCCATAGGAGAATCCTCCAAAGAGCTCATGTGAAAGAGTGGCCCATCACCCACTAAGTGGGTGCGGAAAGTATTTAGACCCCTTTAAATTTTTCACTGTTTCATTGGAGCCATTTGGTAAATTCAAAAAAGTTCATTTTTATCACATTAATGTTTACTCTGCACCCCATCTTGACTGAAAAAAACAAATGTAGACATTTGTGCAAATTTATTAAAACAGAAAAACTGAAATATCACATGGTCATAAGTAGGGTTGAGCGAAACGGATCGTTCATTTTCAAAAGTCGCTGACTTTTGGCAAAGTCGGGTTTCATGAAACCCGACCCGATCCCTGTGTGGGGTCGACCATGCGGTACGCGACTTTCGCGCCAAAGTCGCATTTCGTATGACGTGCTTGGCGCCATTTTTTCAGCAATGAAGGAGCGTGGGCAGAGTGATGACATAGGTCTTATTGGCGTGGACGCCTATCGCCATCTTGTCGCTTGTGCGCTGTAGCGATTTGCAATGTGTAACACCAGCTTTTCCGTTCAGGGACGGAGGGGGGAGAGAGAGAGAGGAAAAAAAAAATTCCCATTGACTTTGCATTGGGTTTCGTGTTTCGGTCGATCCCCGACTTTTCGCTATAATCGGCCGATTTCACTCGACTCGACTTTTGAGATAGTCGGGTTTTGCGAAACCCGACTCGACCCTAAAAAAGTAAAAGTCGCTCAACCCTAGTCATAAGTATTCAGACCCTTTGCTCACACTCATATTTAAGTCACATGCTGTCCATTTCCCTGTGAGCCTCCTTGAGATGGTTCTACTCCTTCATTAGAGGCCAGCTGTGTTTAATTAAACTGATAGAATTTGATTTGGATAGGCACACACCTGTCCATATAAGACCTCACAGCTCACAGTGCATGTCAGACCAAATGAGAATCATGAGGTCAAAGGAACTGGACAAGAAGCTCAGAGACAGAATTGTGACAAGGCACAGATCTAGCCAAGGTTACAACAGAATTTCTGCAGTACTCAAGGTTTCTAAGAGCTCAATGGCCTCCATATACCTTAAAATGGAAGAAGATTGGGACCACCAGAAGACTTCCAAACTGCTAATCGTGGGAGAAGAGCCTTGATGAGAGAGGTAAAGAAGAACCCCAAGATCACTGTGGCTGAGCTCCAGAGATGCAGTTGGGAGATGGGAGAAAGTTCCACAAAGTCACCTATCACTGCATCTATCCAGCAGTCGGTCCTTTATGGCAGAGAGGCCCGACAGAAGCCTCTCCTCAGTGCAAGACAAATGAAAGCCTGCATAGAGTTTGCTAAAAAAAAACACAGGAAGGACTCCCAGACTATGAGAAATAAGATTCTCTGGTCTGATGAGACGAAGATAGACCTTATTGGTGATAATTCTAAGCAGTATGTGTGGAGAAAACTAGACACTGCTCATCACCTGCCCAATACAATCCCAACAGTGAAACATGGTGGTGGCAGCATCATACTATGGGGGTGTTTTTCAGCTGCAGGGACAGGACGACTGGTTGTCATTGAAGGAAACATAAATGTGGCCAGGCAGAGATATCCTGGATGAAAACCTCTTCCAGAGTGCTCTGGACCTCAGACTTTGCTGAAGGTTCACCTTCCAACAAGACAATGACCCTAAGCACACAGCTAAAATAACAAAGGAGTGGCTTCAAAACAACTCTGTTACCATTCTTGACTCGCCCAGCCAGATCTCTGACCTAAACCCAATTGAGCATCTCTGGAGACACCTGAAAATGGCTGTCCACCAATGTTCACCATCCAACCTGACCGCACTGGAGAGGATCTGCAAGTAAGAATGGCAGAGGATCCCCCAATTTATGTGTGAAATACTTGTTGCATCATTCCCAAGAAGACTCATGGCTGTACTAGCTCAAAAGGGTGCTTCTACTCAACACTGAGCAAAGGGTCTGAATACTTATGACCATGTGATATTTCAGTTTTTCTTTTTTAATACATTTGCAAAAATGACTACATTTTTGTTATTTTTCAGTCAAGATGGGGTGCAAAGTGTACATTAGTGGCAGACAAAATGACTAGTGATAAAAATTCCCCATTGAATGTCACCTGCTTAACCCAGCAGGAAGTACGTCGGCGTCTAAAAATCACTAAAATTGACAAATCTCCGGGCCCAGATGGGATACACCCCCGAGTACTGCAGGAATTAAGTACAGTCATTGATAGACCATTATTTTTAATCTTTAAAGACTCCATAATAACAGGGTCTGTACCACAGGACTGGCATATAGCAAATGTGGTGCCAATATTCAAAAAGGGGACAAAAACTGAACTCGGTAATTATAGGCCAGTAAGCTTAACCTCTACTGTGGGTAAAATACTGGAGGGCATTCTAAGGGATGCTATACTGGAGTATCTGAAGAGGAATAACCTCATGACCCAGTATCAGCACGGGATTACTAGGGACCGCTCATGTCAGACTAATCTGATCAGCTTCTATGAAGAGGTAAGTTCCGGACTGGACCAAGGGAACCCAGTGGACGTAGTGTATATGGACTTTTCAAAAGCTTTTGATACGGTGCGACACAAAAGGTTGATACATAAAATGAGAATAATGGGGATAGGGGAAAATATGTGTAAGTGGGTTAAGAGCTGGCTCAGGGATAGGAAACAAAGGGTGGTGTCACGGAGTTACCGCGACAGAGCAGTACCAGAAGACCACAGCGTCTGATGGCTTCTGCTTCATCGCTGAGAAGAAGCTCTTCTCCTGTGTATTAAAAGTGTTTTGTTTTCTTTCAGCAGGACAGGGGTTAATAGGCTCGTGGAAATTCCTGCTTTCAGCTGTGCTTGGTTAGCCACTCCTCTCTCCTATAAAAGCTAGGCCTTCTGGTCAGATCCTTGTCTGAGATAGCACTTGCATAAAAGACCTGGAGTAGTGAGGAGCTGGTGTTTGGAGAGCTGGAGGAATTTATTGTGCGACAGTTGTATGGTTTGTACGCTTGGAAAATTCCTCATCCTTACCTGCTTTATTTACCATCCCCGTCCTTCACACCCTGGTGGATACCTCTGTTATTTGTGAGAGCATATTTTGTGTGAGTGGAGTATTCTTTTTACCCTTGTCTTTGTTCCCCTGTTTGTCGGGTTGGTGTACAGTTGTGCACAGCAGCGCCTCTCTTCCCCGGGAGGGGGACAGACGCAGGGCGGCAGACAGGAGACAGGGCGAAGGCGGAGGCCCCGGCATCCTTGCCATCTGAGGTATCCCGGGGAACAGGGCGAGTTAGGGCACCCCCTAGAGCTAGGGCCAGGAAAGGTGCCCCTGGTCCCAGTTTACTCGCCAGTCCAATCGTGAAAGGTGGTTATTAATGGAGCACACTCGGACTGGGTCGCGGTTAGCAGTGGGGTACCACAGGGGTCAGTATTGGGCCCTCTTCTTTTTAACATATTTATTAATGACCTTGTAGGGGGCATTCAGAGCAGAATTTCAATATTTGCAGATGACACTAAACTGCAGGGTAATCAATACAGAGGAGGACAATTTTATATTACAGGATGATTTATGTAAACTAGAAGCTTGGGCTGATAAATGGCAAATGAGCTTTAATGGGGATAAATGTAAGGTCATGCACTTGGGTAGAAGTAATAAGATGTATAACTATGCACTTAATTCTAAAACCATCAATGAAAAAGACCTGGGTGTATGGGTGGATGACAAACTCATGTTCAGTGGCCAGTGTCAGGCAGCTGCTACAAAGGCAAATAAAATAATGGGATGCATTAAAAGAGGCATAGATGCACATGAGGAGAACATAATTTTACCTCTATACAAGTCACTAGTTCAACCACACTTAGAATACTGTGCACAGTTCTGGTCTCCGGTGTATAAGAAAGACATAGCTGAACTAGAGCGGGTGCAGAGAAGAGCAACCAAGGTTATTAGAGAACTGGGGGGTCTGCAATACCAAGATAGGTTATTACACTTGGGGCTATTTAGTTTGGAAAAACGAAGACTAAGGGGTGATCTTATTTTAATGTATAAATATATGAGGGGACAGTACAAAGACCTTTCTGATGATCTTTTTAATCATAGACCTGAGACAGGGACAAGGGGGTATCCTCTACATCTGGAGGAAAGAAGGTTTAAACATAACAACAGACGCGGATTCTTTACTGTAAGAGCAGTGAGACTATGGAACTCTCTGCCATATGATGTTGTAATGAGTGATTCATTACTTAAATTTAAGAGGGGATTGGATACCTTTCTTGAAAAGTATAATATTACAGGGTATATATACTAGAATCCTTGATAGGGCGTTGATCCAGGGAACTAGTCTGATTGCCGTATGTGGAGTCGGGAAGGAATTTTTTTCCCCAAAGTGGAGCTTACTATTTGCCACATGGTTTTTTTTTTGCCTTCCTCTGGATCAATATGTTAGGGCATGTTAGGTTAGGCTATGGGTTGAACTAGATGGACTTAAAGTCTTCCTTCAACCTTAATAGCTATGTTACTATTAATGAGAAAAAAATGAACTTTTTTAAATTTACAAAATGGTTACAATGAAACAGAGTGAAAAATTTAAAGAGGTATGAATACTTTCCGTACCCACTGTATATGAGCAGTACTTGGCACAATATACTTGAATCATTAACCCCTTTACACCCAAGGGAGGTTTGCACGTTAATGACCAGGCCAATTTTTACATTTCTGACCACTGTCCCTTTATGAGGTTATAACTCTGGAACGCTTCAACAGATCCCGGTGATTCTGACATTGTTTTCTCGTGACATATTGCACTTCATGATATAGGTAAAATTTCTTTGATATTACCTGCATTTATTTGTGAAAAACACAGAAATTTGGCGAAAATTGTGAAAATTTCTCAATTTTCCAACTTTGAATTTTTATGCAATTAAATCACAGAGATATGTCACAGAAAATACTTAATAAGTAACATTTCCCACATGTCTAGTTTACATCAGCACAATTTTGGAACCAAAATTTTGTTTTGTTAGGGAGTTATAAGGGTTAAAAGTTGACCAGCAATTTCTCATTTTTACAACACCGTTGTTTTTTAGGGACCACATTTCATTTGAAGTCATTTTGAGGGGTCTATATGATAGAAAATACCCAAGTGTGACACCATTCTAAAAACTGCACCCCTCAAAGTGCTCAAAACCACATTCAAGAAGTTTATTAACCCTTCAGGTGTTTCACAGGAATTTTTGGAATGTTTAAATAAAAATTAACATTTAACTTTTTTCACAGAAAAATTTACTTCAGCTCCAATTTGTTTTATTTTATCAAGGGTAACAGGAGAAAATGGACACCAAAAGTTGTTGTACAATTTGTCCTGAGTACGTCGATACCCCATATGTGGGAGTAAACCACTGTTTGGGCGCATGGCAGAGCTCGGAAGCGAAGGAGCGCCATTTGACTTTTCAATGCAAAATTGACTGGAATTGAGATGGGAGGCCATGTTGCGTTTGGAGAGCCCCTGATGTGCCTAAACATTGAAACCCCCCACAAGTGACACCATTTTGGAAAGTAGATCCCCTAAGGAACTTATCTAGATGTGTGGTGAGCACTTTGAGCCATAAAGTGATTCACAGAAGTTTATAATGCAGAGCCGTAAAAATAAAAAATCATATTTTTTCACAAAAATGATCTTTTCAACCCCAATTTTTTATTTTCCCAAGGGTAAGAGAAGAAATTGGACCCCAAAAGTTGTTGTACAATTTATCCTGAGTATGCTGATACCCCATATGTGGGGGTAAACCACTGTTTGGGCACATAAGAGAGCTCGGAAGGGAAGGAGCGCCGTTTGACCTTTCAATGCAAAATTGACAGGAATTGAGATGGGACACCATGTTGTGTTTGGAGAGCCACTGATGTGCCTAAACATTGAAATCCCCCACAAGTGACACCATTTTGGAAAGTAGACCCCCTAAGAAACTCATATAGATGTGTTGTGAGAGCTTTGAACCCCCAAGTGTTTCACTACAGTTTATAACGCAGAGCCGTGAAAATAAAAAAATCCTTTTTTTTCCACAAAAATTTTTTTTAGCCCCCAGTTTTGTATTTTTCCAAGGGTAACAGTTGAAATTGGACCCCAAAAGTTGTTGTCCAATTTGTCCTGAGTACGCTGATACCCCATATGTGGGGGGGAACCACTGTCTGAGCGCACGGCAGAGCTCGGAAGGGAAGGAGCGTCATTTGGAATGCAGACTTAGATGGAATGGTCTGCAGGTGTCATATTGCGTTTGCAGAGCCCCTAATGTACCTAAACAGTAGAAACCCCCCACAAGTGACCCCATATTGGAAACTAGACCCCCCAAGGAACTTATCTAGATGTGTTGTGAGAATTTTGAACCCCCAACTGTTTCACTACAGTTTATAACGCAGAGCCGTGAAAATAAAAAATCCTTTTTTTTCCACAAAAATTATTTTTTAGCCCACAGTTTTGTATTTTTCTAAGGGTAACAGGAGAAATTGGACCCCAAAAGTTGTTGTACAATGTGTCCTGAGTACGCTGATACCCCAGATGTTTTGGTAAACCCCTATTTGGGCGCATGGCAGAGCTCGGAAAGGAAGGAGCACTGTTTTACTTTTTCAACGAAGAATTGGCTGGAATTGAGATCGGACGCCATGTCGCGTTTGGAGAGCCCCTGATGTGCCTAAACAGTGGAAACCCCCCCCAATTATAACTGAATCCCTAATCCAGACACATCCCTAACCCTAATCCCAATGGTAACCCCAACAACACCCCTAACCCTAATCCCAACCCTAAATGTAATCCAAACCCTAACCCTAACTTTAGCCCCAACCCTAACTGTAGCTTTAACCCTAGCCCTAACCCTAGCCCTAATCCTGGGAAAATGGAAATAAATAAATTTTTTTAATTTTTCCCTAAATAAGGGGGTGATGAAGGGGGGTTTGATTACTTTTATAGCATGTTTTTTAGCGGATTTTTATGATTGGCAGCCGTCACACACTGAAAGACGCTTTTTATTGCAAAAAATATTTTTTGCGTTACCACATTTTGAGAGCTATAATTTTTCCATATTTTGGGCCACAGAGTCACGTGAGGTCTTGTTTTTTGCGGGACGAGTTGACGTTTTTATTGGTAACATTTTCGGTCACGTGACATTTTTTGATCGCTTTTTATTCTGATTTCTGTGAGTCAGAATGACCAAAACCAACTATTCATGAATTTCTTTTGGGGGAGGCGTTTATACCGTTCCGCGTTTGGTAAAATGGATAAAGCAGTTTTATTCTTCGGGTCTGTACGATTACAGCGATACCTCATTTATATAATTTTTTTATGTTTTGGCGCTTTTATACGATAAAAACTATTTTATATAAAAAATAATTATTTTTGCAACGGTTTACTATAACTTTTTTATTTTTTCTTTGATGACGCTGTATGGCGGCTCGTTTTTTGCGAGACAAGATGACGTTTTCAGCAGTACCATGGTTATTTATATCCGTGTTTTTGATCGCGTGTTATTCCACTTTTTGTTTGGTGGTATGATAATAAAGCGTTGTTTTTTGCCTTTTTTTTTTTTTTTACGGTGTTCACGGAAGGGGTTAACTAGTGGGACAGTTTTATAGGTCGGGTCGTTATGGATGCGGCGATACTAAATATGTGTACTTTTATTCTTTTTTTCATATTTAGATAAAGAAATGTATTTATAGGAACAATATATTTTTTTTTTTGTGGGGGGGGGAATTTTTTTTTTACACATGTGAATATTTTTTTTTACACTATAACATTGCCCCGGGGGATAATCATGTTATAGTGTAAGATCGCTGATCTGACACTTTGCTGTGCACTGTGTGAGATCAGCGATCTGACGTGTACTCCTGGAAGCTTCCCGGAGCCTGCTCTGATCAGGCACTGTGAAGCCACCTCCCTGCAGGACCCGAATGCAGCCCCGCGGCCATTTTGGATCCGGGCCTGCTGCAGGGAGGAGGAGGTAAGAGACCCTCGGAGCAACGCGATCACATCGCATTGCTCCGAGGGTCTCAGGGAAGCACGCAGGAAGCCCACTCCATGCACGATGCTTCCCTATAGCGCCGGAACACTGCGATCACGTGACTGCTCCTGGCACATAGTGCCGGATGTCAGCTGTGATAGTCAGCTGACACCCGGCCGCGATCGGCCGCGCTCCCCCCGAGAGCGCGGCCGATCGCATATGACGTACTATCCCATCGGTGGTCATACGGGCCCACCCCACCTCGACGGGATAGTACGTCTAATGTCAGAAAGGGGTTAGGTACAGACAAAGGCAGCACTTTATTCATTTAACAATCTACCCAGTTCATTGTAATATAAATTTGCAATTGAGAATAATGTAACATTTGAATGTAGTTGAAAAGTGGGGCCCGGAGTAGGTTATTGGTGGACCCTTGGCACCCCAGTACTATACTGCTCACTCAGGTCCATCATTTGTCAGTGAAAAACAGAGGTTTCCAAATTATTAGTTTCTCAAAGGCTCTTGAAAAGTAACATGGCTTCCATAAGCCAATCCAGCAATATCTGTTCTCTTAAAGTCAAATCTCCACCTCGCTTCTGAGCCTTGGAGTGTGCCCAAACCTTATTTAGCATTCATGTATTTGGCATTACTATAATAAGAACCCACTTTATTTTATGATGTGTGTGTCTCCTGGAGCACAATCTGGGCATTATGTGTTGGGTAATAAAATGGCAAATGTGCAATTTTCACTCTCCAACATCCACTGCATGCTAATTTCCAGAAAATGGCTGTGGAATCAAATAGTCACTATTCCTATAGATTCATTCACTGATGGTTATAATTTCCAAAATGGAGTCTCTTTGTAGAGATTTCTACTGCTCTGGTTTTCTGCCATTTTGTCATATAAGGGATTTTGAAATGGTGTGTTTCATCTCATCTGGGATCTGCTCCTGTGACATCTGCTTCTATCACAAGACGCAACCTTAATCATTTTGCAGGCAGCGCTGATAATGGAGGAGACGTTGGAACCAGAAGCTTTGGAAGGCACAGGCAGGCTGTGTTCAGCCACTAAGACACTCTCAGAAGCACCCCGGACCAAGTAGCGCCCTTCACCCTTAGAACTTCCAAACAGAGTAAAACAGCCCTAGCTGACTCCTAATTCGGCAGGCTATAGCGCTTACCGAAGAAGCTGCATCGGGAACCCGGATGCCTGGAGCGCTCCAATAATCAGGTGTCCAGAGCCGCAGCTGCATGTGTTGCGGCTGCGTGACAGTCACAACATTCAGGCTCTTCATGCATGTGTTGTGACACAGCCGCGACACATGCAGCTGGGGCACCGGACACCTGATTATCTGAGTGCTACAGGCATCCGGGTTCCCACTGCAGCTTCTTCGGTAAGAAATGTAGCTTGCCGAATAAGGAGGCAGCCGAAGATATTCGCTCATCTCTATTCGCTCATCTCTAGTCATTGCTCACCTAACTACAATCTTCAATCTCTCCTTCTCTTCTGGTATTTTCCCCTGTTTCTTCAACTTCAAACACTTTTTCATTACTCCATTTAAAAAAACAAACAAAAACCTTTCTTGACCCATCCTGCACCAACAACTACTGACCATTCTCCAACCTCCCATTCGTCTCTAAACACTTGGAGCGCCTGGTCTACTCCCAACTTACCCATTACCTTTCCACTCTCTCTCTCCTAGATCCATCACAATCTGGCTTCCACCCCCAACATTCTACAGAAACCGCACTCAAACCTTCATCAAACTCCACTGCACCCAATAGCACCATAAATACTGGCTGGTGACAAGCTCATGCAGCCTTTATCTAACCCCCACTCCCTAAAGATGGCTGGACCATCATTGCACATAAGCCCCTGTACTTTGTCTCCTCCCACCTCATTGTAGATTGTAAGCTCTCATGAGTCATGAACATTTTACTTTTTTCCCATAAAATTTACCTTGAAACCAATTTTTTTTTAAATTTTCACAATGGTATCAGTAAGAAATAGGGATTTTTGTGTTACTCACCGTAAAATCCTTTTCTCCAAAACACTCATTGGGGGACACAGGACAGTGGGTGTATGCTTCTGCCGCCAGGAGGCTGACACTAAGTAAACATAAAAAAAGTTTAGCTCCTCCTCCGTCGTATACACCCTGACAATGGCTACCAGAGAATCCAGTTTGGGCAAAAGCAGTAGGAGAACAAAAAACGAGAAATAATATAATATCATAAATACAGAAAACTTATGTCTAGAAAAGACCTACTGACTGATAAATTCAGATACAACAAAAGCAGCCATCAGGCTACCAGGGAGGGAGCTGTGTCCCCCAATGAGCGTCTCGGAGAAAATGATTTTATGGTGAGTAACACAAAAATCCCTATTTCTCCTTCGCCTCATTGGGGGACACAGGACAGTGGGATGTCCTAAAGCAGTCCCTGGGTGGGGAATTAACTCACCGGTTATAATTATCCAAGCAGCTGTCGTTATAAGTGCGTTACTGCTGCCTGAAGAATCCTTCTAACCAGACCTGCATCTGCAGAGATCTGGGAGTGGACATTGTAATGTTTGGCAAAGGTATGCAGACTAGACCAAGTCGCAGCTCTGCATACCTGTTCTGCTGGGCCCTGGTGCCGAATCGCCTAGGAAGCCCCCCCTGCTCTAGTGGAGTGAGCCTTGATTCCAGCCAGGACCGTCATGCCTTTGGCGCGGTAGGCCTCCTGAATAGCTGAACGTATCCACCTGGCCAAGGTAAATTTTGAGGCAGCGAATCCCTTCCTGCAACCCTCTGGGAGGACAAACAGAGCATCCGTCTGTAGAAAAGGAGCTGTTCGAGAAATGTACCTCCTCAGCGCTCTCACTAGGTCCAATGTATGGAGAGCTTTTTCCACACGGTGCGTCGGTGCCGGACAAAAAAGAGGGAAGAACTATATCATCATTAATGTGGAACGAGGAAACAACCTTCAGCAAAAAGGAGGGCGCTGGTCTGAGCACCACCTTATCCTGATGGAACCGTAAAAAAGGAACACGACAGGATAGGGCTGCCAACTCTGATACCCGCCTTATGGAATTTATGGCCACTGAGAATACGACCTTCCAGGAACGGAAAGTTAAGGAAATATCCAGAAGAGGCTCGAAAGGAACTTCCTGTAAAGCCCTTAAGATCAAATTAAGGTCCCAAGCTTCCAAAGGAGTTTTATAAGGAGGGACCTTATGAGCGACTCCCTGAAAAAAGGTCCTCACCTGTTGGTTAGTAGCAATCCTGCATTGAAAAAGGACCGACAAGGCTGAAGTCTGCCTTTTAAGAGTATTTAGAGCCAGCCCTGAATCCAAGCCTGCCTGGAGAAAGGCAAGAATATTTGGAACGGAAAAACGCAGAGGAGGCAGCCCGCGCTCTCTGCACCATGAAAGAAAAACCTTCAAAGTATGATAATAAATCCGAGCCGAAAGGGTTTTTCGGACACGGATCATGGTATCAGCCACCTCTTGGGAGAACCCGGCCTGAGTTAACACCGAAGATTCAACAGTCAGGCCATCAAATGCAGGACCCCTGAGTTCTGGTGGTAAATCGGCCCTTGAGATAGAAGATCTGGATGGTCGGGGAGCCGCCACAGAGCTCCGGAGACAAGCTGTACTAGTGGTCCTTGTACCACGACCGCCGCGGCCAATCCGGGGCAACCAGAATAGCAGGCACTCTTTCTGACTTGATCTTTTTGATTACTTTCGGGAGCAGTGCCAGAAGGGGAAACAGATATGGGAGATGAAACTGGTTCCAGGTCAGAACTAGCGCATCCACGGCGATTGCCTGTGGATCTCGATACCGGGCGACAAATCTGGGTACCTTGGCATTCCTCCCGGACGCCATTAGATCCACGTCCGGAGTCCCCCATTGATGGCATATTTGCTGAAATACCTCGGGATGGAGAGACCATTCCCCGGACGCCAGGCCCTGCCGACTGAGGAAGTCCGCCGCCCAGTTCTCCTCGCCCGGAATGTGGACTGCCGAAATAACTGAGTGATTCCTCATGGCCCAGTACAGAATTTGCTTTACTTCCTGCATGGCCGCCTTGCTGCGGGTGCCCCCTGATGATTTATGTATGCCACGGCTGTGGCATTGTCCGATTGAATCCGGACAAAGCGACCCGCCAGAAGATGATGGAAATGCTGCAAAGCCAATCGAACTGCCTGAATCTCCAAGAGATTGATAGGAAGACCTGACTCCCGGGGGAACCAGCGCCCCTGAGCAGTGTGGTGAAAGAACACCGCTCCCCAACCTAGGAGACTGGCATCCATTGTAACCACTAGCCAATTGGTTGGAGGAAAGGGTTTCCCCTTTAGTAGGGACGGGCTGTTTAACCACCATGAAAGAGCCTGTCTGACCTGGGTTGACAACCAGAACCTGAGGTTGAGGGAGAATGGATTCTTGTCCCATGCTGCTAAAAGTGCATGCTGGACAGGCCGAAGATGAAGCTGTGCAAATGGTACTGCTTCTATTGCTGCAACCATCCTTCCTAAGACCCTCATGCAGGACCGGATTGTATGAAAGTATGGTTGCCGAAGGTTCCTCACATCTTGCCGAAGGGCTAGGACCTTGTCCTGGGGCAGGATCGAGAGGGCTTGAGAGGTGTTGAAAATTATCCCTAGAAAAGAGATTATCCGGGATGGTACCAGGGATGACTTCTTTAAATTCACTAGCCAACCCAGACGAGAAAGAGTGTCTAGAGAAATGCTGACATCCTCCTCGCAGGCCTGAAAGGTCGGCCCTTTGATGAGACGGTTGTCTAAATATGGCAAGACTACTATGCCTCGGGAGTGCAGAATGGACACCACAGTTGACATTACCTTTGTGAACACCCTGGGGCGGAGGCCAGCCCGAAGGGTAAAGCCGTGAACTGGAAGTGTAAGTTGTTTATGGCAAACAGGAGAAATCTTTGATGGGAAGGAAATATGGGAATATGCAGTTAAGCATCCTGAATGCCTATCGAGGCCAAGAACTCCCCTTTTCCATCGACGCAATGACTGACTGGAGAGATTCCATCCGAAAGTGACGAATGTTGACAAACCTGTTTAAGCGTTTCAGATCCAGAATGGGCCATACTGATCCGTCCTTTTTGGGTACTACAAATAGATTGGAATAGAACCCCTGAAATCTCTCCTCCCTTGGAACAGGAATGATGACCCCGCGGAGATGAAGGGACTCTATAGAATTAAAAAGGGCTTGACGCCGGGACTCGGACCTGGGAAGACGGGATGGGAAGAACCGGTGTGGAGGTTGACAAACCAGCTCTATCTTGTACCCTGAAGACACGAGCTCTCCCACCCACTTGTCGTGAATTGAATGGAGCCAGGCCTGGTGAAACAAAAGCAGGCGCTCGCCTACTCTGTCGGACCCCCTGGATCTAGGCGGCTGGGAACATATTCTTCCCCCCCGGGTTGGCTCTATAGGAGACCCGATTGTCTCGGTCCAGATTGGGTCGAACCTGCGTTGCAGAACCTGACGCTGGGGTCCATCTGGTATTGCAAAATGGTTTGAAACGAGCCTGAAACTGGTGACGAAATGGCTGTCTAGTCCTCTTCTGTGGGAGAAAATAGCTTTTTCCTCCTGTGGTATTAGAAATAAGCTGATCCAGGTTCTCTCCGAATAAGCGACCCCCCTGATACGGGAGGGTTGTAAGAGATTTCTTAGAGGTAGAGTCTGCCCGCCAAGTTCTTTACCAGACAGCCCTTCTAATGGCAATTGCCTTTGCTGCTGCAGAAGCAGCACAGTCTGCCACATCTAAGGATGCATTAATCAGATAGCTCCCAACAAGGGTTATCTTAGGGTACCGTCACACAGTGCAATTTTCATCGCTACAACGGTACGATCCGTGACGCTCCAGCATCGTAACAATATCGCTCCAGCGTCGTAGACTGCTGTCACACTTTGCAATCTACGACGCTGGAGCGATAATTTCATGACGTATGTGCGATGTAGAAGCCGTTGGTTACTATGCGCCCATCGTATACGATATACAGTGGGGCAAAAAAGTATTTAGTCAGTCAGCAATAGTGCAAGTTCCACCACTTAAAAAGATGAGAGGCGTCTGTAATTTACATCATAGGTAGACCTCAACTATGGGAGACAAACTGAGAAAAAAAAATCCAGAAAATCACATTGTCTGTTTTTTTTAACATTTTATTTGCATATTATGGTGGAAAATAAGTATTTGGTCAGAAACAAAATTTCATCTCAATACTTTGTAATATATCCTTTGTTGGCAATAACAGAGGTCAAACGTTTTCTGTAAGTCTTCACAAGGTTGCCACACACTGTTGTTGGTATGTTGGCCCTTTCCTCCATGCAGATCTCCTCTAGAGCAGTGATGTTTTTGGCTTTTCGCTTGGCAACACGGACTTTCAACTCCCTCCAAAGGTTTTCTATAGGGTTGAGATCTGGAGACTGGCTAGGCCACTCCAGGACCTTGAAATGCTTCTTACGAAGCCACTCCTTCGTTGCCCTGGCGGTGTGCTTTGGATCATTGTCATATTGAAAGACCCAGCCACGTTTCATCTTCAAAGCCCTTGCTGATGGAAGGAGGTTTGCACTCAAAATCTCACGATACATGGCCCCATTCATTCTTTCATGTACCCGGATCAGTCGTCCTGGCCCCTTTGCAGAGAAACAGCCCCAAAGCATGATGTTTCCACCACCATGCTTTACAGTAGGTATGGTGTTTGATGGATGCAACTCAGTATTCTTTTTCCTCCAAACACGACAAGTTGTGTTTCTACCAAACAGTTCCAGTTTGGTTTCATCAGACCATAGGACATTCTCCCAAAACTCCTCTGGATCATCCAAATGCTCTCTAGCAAACTTCAGACGGGCCCGGACATGTACTGGCTTAAGCAGTGGGACACGTCTGGCACTGCAGGATCTGAGTCCATGGTGGCGTAGTGTGTTACTTATGGTAGGCCTTGTTACATTGGTCCCAGCTCTCTGCAGTTCATTCACTAGGTCCCCCCGCGTGGTTCTGGGATTTTTGCTCACCGTTCTTGTGATCATTCTGACCCCACGGGGTGGGATTTTGCGTGGAGCCCCAGATCGAGGGAGATTATCAGTGGTCTTGTATGTCTTCCATTTTCTAATTATTGCTCCCACTGTTGATTTCTTCACTCCAAGCTGGTTGGCTATTGCAGATTCAGTCTTCCCAGCCTGGTGCAGGGCTACAATTTTGTTTCTGCTGTCCTTTGACAGCTCTTTGGTCTTCACCATAGTGGAGTTTGGAGTCAGACTGTTTGAGGGTGTGCACAGGTGTCTTTTTATACTGATAACAAGTTTAAACAGGTGCCATTACTACAGGTAATGAGTGGAGGAAAGAGGAGACTCTTAAAGAAGAAGTTACAGGTCTGTGAGAGCCAGAAATCTTGATTGTTTGTTTCTGACCAAATACTTATTTTCCACCATAATATGCAAATAAAATGTTAAAAAAACAGACAGTGTGATTTTCTGGATTTTTTTTTCTCAGTTTGTCTCCCATAGTTGAGGTCTACCTATGATGTAAATTACAGACGCCTCTCATCTTTTTAAGTGGTGGAACTTGCACTATTGCTGACTGACTAAATACTTTTTTGCCCCACTGTATGTTACACCATGCGATCATGCCGCCACAGCGGGACACTAGACGACGAAAGAAAGTTTCAAACGATCTGCTACGACGTACGATTCTCAGCGGGGTCCCTGATCGCAGGAGCGTGTCAGACACTGCGATATCGTAACTATATCGCTCGAACGTCACGAATCGTGCCGTCGTAGCGATCAAAATTGCACTGTGTGACGGTACCCTTACTTGACATTTCTGTCAACTCCGCTGGTAAGTCTCTCTCTTGAAGAGCCTTTGTCAAAGATTCTGACCAAGACATCATGGCTTAGCAACCCAAGTTGCCGCAAAAGAGGGAAAAAGGGCTGAACTTGAAGATTCAAAAATGGAACGAGCCAAACTTTCTATAAGACGATCTGTGGGATCCTTAATAGAAGAGCCGTTGGGAAGGGATAACAGAGTGTTAGAGGCTAAGCGGGACACCGGCGGATCTACCGAAGGAGATTCCGCCCATCTACTACGTAGCTCAGGAGAAAAAGGGTATCTTGCTTTCAAGGCCTTCTGCCCTGAAAAACGTTTGTCCGGGTACTCCCGGTTTCACTGAACCAGGTCCTCAAACTCGGGGTGAGAGGAAAACACTTTATGAGATAGTCTGGCCCGCTTAAAAGAAACCTTGTGATCCGAGGGTAAGATGGGTTCGTCTTCTATTCCCAGGGTCTGATTGACAGCCTGAAACCCAGGAGTCTCTAAATTAAGGGACCCCTCTGACTCATAGTCTGACCAGAGTTCCCCGCTTTCTGCTGGGGAAGGAGAGCAAGAGACGGAACTCCAGGATGCTGATGCACCTGATGGCCCGGGAGACGCTGTGGGATTTTGCTTCCCCCGCGTCTGCCCAGTGTGAGCGCGGCCCCTGCAAGCCGGAGGCCACTGAGAATCCGAAGCTCTCTCTAAGACAGATGAACTGCTGTCCTTGACTCCAGCCGGGGTCTGAAGGGACTCGATTGCTTCAGTTAGGGATGCCATGGATTGCGATAATGACGTGACCCATTGCGGTGGAACCACCCCAGTCTCTGCCTGAGAGGCAGGAGTAACAAATAGATTAATGGCTGCACTCAAAATTAATCTGTGCTAGAGCAAGGAAATGTGCAATACATGAAATGGGAATAGCATAATGGCTTGTGAAATATATGAAAAAACACATGAGATTCTTAGCACAAGATTTGGCCAAAAGTTGTGAGCCCATCCACCAATCGTCAAGGTAATCTCAGAACGGATGGGTACCTGAGCTGACTGCCTAGTGTGAACACTTACCTATGGCTAATAACGTGGTAAAGCCTGCTTATATAGGAAGCTCAGAACCAACTGTGTTAGGATGTAATTAAAATCACAGCATGGTGAAGGGCGGGGCGTTCAAGTCAGAAAAAATAGTACATAGTAGATATAGAAAAACTGACTGAACAGCAATCTAATCTGAACTGGTGCATAACCAAAAAAGTCATATAGCAAATAGATTAATGGCTGCACTCAAAATTAATCTGTGCTAGAGCAAGGAAATGTGCAATACATGAAATGGGAATAGCATAATGGCTTGTGAAATATATGAAAAAACACATGAGATTCTTAGCACAAGATTTGGCCAAAATTTGTGAGCCCATCCACCAATCGTCAAGGTAATCTCAGAACGGATGGGTACCTGAGCTGACTGCCTAGTGTGAACACTTACCTATGGCTAATAATGTGGTAAAGCCTGCTTATATACTGTAGGAAGCTCAGAACCAACTGTGTTAGGATGTAATTAAAATCACAGCATGGTGAAGGGCGGGGCGTTCAAGTCAGAAAAAATATAGTACATAGTAGATATAGAAAAACTGACTGAACAGCAATCTAATCTGAACTGGTGCATAACCAAAAAAGTCATATAGCAAATAGATTAATGGCTGCATTGGCTCCTGAGAGGCAGGAGTAACAGCCAGGAAGATTGCAGGGGAACGAGCAGGGGGGGCTCCTGAGCGTGCTCAGAATCACAGGCCTCACAGAGACGATTGGTCTGGGCATGCGGGAAGGCAGTATGACAGGCTACACAAACGGCATATAGGACCGTGTGAGGCTTTACCCTTCTAGACATAGCGTTCAGTAAATGCTCTACCCAGGGCCTCAGACTGGGAGAAAAATAATGCTTCTGCTGTCAGGCTGGAGGGAGAAGCACTTACCCCAGTCCTGTGTCCCCCGCATACCATGTGGAACCGAACACCAAAAGATGTTCCACCTATATCTTCAGCTGCCCTCAGGGGGCGGAACTGCTTGGATTGCAGCGCCGATGCGGCCTGTAGCAGGCCAAAGTCGGGGCCTCGATTTGCCCCAGTGAGGAGAGGAGGGGGAGGAAGACACGCCGGAGGGGGCGGAGCCTCGCAGCACGGTCTGTCCAGGACGGAAGCCGAGCCTGATTGACCCGGAAGTGTATCCGGGATGCTAGGCCGGAGTCTGGAGCCTCTGGAATGGCCGCAGCGCCGGCCGCACCGGACGGCTGCAATGCCGACAAGCGCCGGACGAACAGCAGCGGCGACCGGAGCTTTGGAGGACTGTGGCGCGGCATATTAACCTGGTGCCAGACCGGCGCAGGAAAGCTCGAACCTGCCTAAAAAGTCAATCAGCGTTGCATCAGGAGCCCCCCTTTTTAGCCTCCCCCTTTTGCAAGCTGAACCCTCTGCGAGATGAGGACTAGCGTGGTTTTTTTTTTTTCTAAATCTAGCAAGGGGAGAGGAGAATACATGACGGTGCAGGAACCCAAACTCCTTTTCCCTGGGATGAGGAGAAGGAACGTCCGCCACCCCTCTATCACCGCTGCCGAAACATAGGTGTAGAAAACAGGGGGGTCACACGGACATCTGTGGGCACCTGTACAGCCTATGGTCTGAAATACCTTAGGGTGGTCAGGGCCAAGTCCGGCGTGCAATCTCACGTCGCGGGAAAGGATACGTGGAGGATACTCGCACGTGCTTGCCCGTTGCTGGTTTGGGGAGATCGGACCCCCTCAAAAGAGTCCGTCGCCCCTCTCAATCCATATGATGTAGAGATGAAAAAGGGTCCGAAGGATCTGGGACCCAGAGGTGTGCCTCCTTCAGACACTAAGCATGAACTGGATTCTCTGGTAGCCAGTGTCAGGGTGTATACGACAGAGGAGGAGCTAAACTTTTTTTTTATGTTTACTTAGTGTCAGCCTCCTGGCGGCAGAAGCATACACCCACTGTCCTGTGTCCCCCAATGAGGCGAAGGAGAAAATGAACCACAAAATTTGTTGTGCAATTTCTCCTGAGCACACAGATATCCCAGATGTGGGGGAAAGCCATTGTTTGGGCGCATGGCAGGGCTCAGAAGGGAGGGAGCACCGTTTGACTTTTTGAACGCAAAATTGGCTGCAATAAATGGTGCGTGCCAAGTCACTTTTGGAGACCCCCTGATGTACCTAAACAGTGGAAACCCCCCAATTCTAACTGCAATCCAAACCCTAATCTCAAACCTAACCATAATTCAAACCAAAACCATAAACCCAAACCACAACCCTAACCCTAATCTCAACCCTAATCATAATCCAAACCATAACCCCAACTCTAAGCAGAACCCCAACCACAACTCTAAACCCAACACAACCATAACCACAACCCTAGCCCAACCCTAACCATAGCCCAACCCTAACCATAGCCCAACCCTAACCCCAACCCTAGCCAAACCTTAACCCTAGCTCTAGCCCCAACCCTAGCTCTAGCCCAACCCTAACCCTAGCCCCAACCCTAGCTCCAACCCGAACCCTAGCGGAAAAATGGAAATAAATAACTTTTTTAATTATTATTTTTGCTTAACTAAGGGGTTGATAAAGGGGTATTTGATTTACAATTTTTTTTTATTTTGATCACTATGATAGACCCCATCACATGGGAAGGATTTCCTATTGTTGCCGGGTGCCGGCCAGCAGATCTCAGCAAATGCACTGTGCATGCGCCCTCCATTTTCTTCCCGGAAGAAGACACCGGCGGCTGGGGGACAGGACCAAGGGAAGACAGGAGGGTCCAAGGACACTGGACATACCGCTGGGGCTCGGAGGACCCCATTTCCCTCTCCTCTCATGTGCTAGTTCATATCAGAGGAGAGCAAAATTAAAAGGGAAATCAGACTTTATTTTTTTGCGGTCGCAGTTATTCCATGAATAAAGGTGATCTCAACACTGGGGTCAGTAAAAACCATTTTCTCCGGGGTCTCCGCTACACACGGTAGCGGAGACCCCAGAGAATTTCCAATGCTGGGGGGCGCTATACACTTATTTCTCAGCGCCATTAAAAAGCGGCGCTGAGGAATAAGTACCCTTAACTGCCGGCAGTCGCCAAAGGGTTAAGGATCTGTAATATTGGACCTAATTTTTACCAAGAAGGAGGAAATGGTTGAGGAGGTAAGGATGGCCGGGAATGTAGGAGTAAGCGATCATGCTATCTTCGAGTTTTGGATTAGAAGAGGAGGAAGACCAGTAAGGTTGGATTTCAGAAAGGCAAATATGAATGGATTCATAAAGAGGGTAGGAAAGGTCCAATGGCTGGGGGTGGGGGGCATATCTAAAGAAGAGTATAATGCTGTCTGCAGGGAATGCAGGGCAAAAGTTAGAAGAGCCAAAGTCAGTAATGAATTAAGGCTTGCAAGGGAGATCAAAAGCAATAAAAAAGGATTTTGTATGTATGTCAAGAGCAACATAAAAGTAAAAGATGCTATAGGATTTTTACAGGATGAAAACGATGAATGGGCAAAAATTATGTTGAGAAACTTTTACATTTCTATTTTGAATGTGTTCTCTAAGAAAGCAATTGTAACATCAACTCATCTTCACGGTGCTATCGAAGGAATAAAATAATCCACACTACCTATAAACAGCGATATGTTGAGGGAACAATTTGCTAATTTAAATCTCCTGGTCCAGGTGAATTACATCCTAGGGTACTGAAAAATTTAGCAGAGGAAAATGCAGAACCACTAGCTGGAATCCTTCAAAATACCTGGAGAACAGAAAAGGTCCCAGAAGATTGGAGAATGGCAAATGTTGTCTCTATCTTCAAAAAAAGGAAAGAAGGTTGAGTCAGAAATTTACAGGCCAGTGAGACTTAATAGGAAAGATCTTTGAACAAATTGGATCAGGAAAATACCATAGATATAGTATATCTCAACTCCAGAAAAGCATCTCATATTATCTTTATTAAAAAAATGAACAAGTATGGGATTGACAAGGCTACAGTTAGGTTTATTCATAACTGGCTCAGTAATCATACTCAAAGAGTGGTGATAAATGGTTGTACATCCAATTGGAAGAGTGTTTTAAGTAGAGTACCACAAAGTTCTGTCCTGGTCTCTCTGTTGTTCAACATTTTTATACATGATCTAGAAAAGGGAACTGAAGGTAAACTTATCAAATTTGCAGACTATACAAGGGTAGGAGGGATAGCTAAGACTAGAGAAAACAGAGAAAGAATTTAGAAGGATCTAGATAAGCTTGAACAAAGGGCAGCGACTAATAGAATGGTTATTTAACAGGGAGAAATGCAAGATTCTATATCTGGGCAAGAAAAGCCAAAATTACATCTATAGAATTGGAGGAATAGAACTAAGCCTCAGCACGTGTGGAAAAAGACTTGGGTATACTAATAAAAAACTGAGGACTAAGAGCACTATATGTGTTCGAAACGCGTCCAGTTATTCAAGACATTCCTTCCTCCAGTATTCACTGGTTTGTCAAGCAGCTTACTTTTTAAATTTGTCCAAATAAAGACTTTTGATTTTATTTCCTGAGCTGGATACCTTGATTTTCATGCACAAGTACCTGGCGTGAAGCAGAGATGTTTCCGTGCTGGGATCAAATTTCTCATGGGCTGTGAGAATAACATCACAAGGGTGAACTGAATCATTTTCTTTTTTCTATACTATTAAATCACAGACTGCACATGTGTCTTTTTTTTAAAGACTACCAGGCAGTTAAAGACTCACATAGGTGAGGTAGGCCAATCCCACCACAATCAAACTACCATACACAAAGACATAGAGAAGGTAGATTCATCCAATGAGATATCTGGATTTCAGGAAGCCAACAGCATCATTACCCTCTGCTTTCTCTTAGAGGCCCATTATAATATTTTTCAAGTGATTTTCTAGCTTGTCAGGACATTCTACGTACGCTGTCATTTGGCTTTGTAGTTTACAGATCTGGGCAGGTAAAAGTCAATGTCTTCTAAATCCAGGGGGTAGGTGGATAGTCCAGGTTATAAGTCCTATAGAAGGATTTTCAATGCTCAAAATCATTTGAACAGTTTGAGGTGGAAGAGAATCCTGTGGTCTGGAGGCAAATTGGTGATCACGCGATTATGATATGGCCGGACTACACCACTGATAATGCAGCCATAGCTCTGCACTGAGAACAATCCCTAGCTTATCTGTATTTAGTGGTTACTACTCACCTGGGTAGTCATATGTAGGAATCTCCTCTTTACACTGCTCACCACCCCTCACATGTGTCTCTGTAGTATTAATATGGGTTATATTTTCACCCTGAAACAAATATTGTAAAAGTCACAGACAGATGAGAAGTTACATCTATGATCAGCTCTAATCCTGCCATCTCCACTCTTCTCATTACACAAGTTTAAAACATATTATACTGGTGGATAAAACGAGACTGAGCACAAGACCTTCACAGCCGTCTACACATCATAGGGGAGATCTCATGACTAGAGATATGCGAATTTCTTCGGGTTTCTGCTTATTCGGCAAGCTATAGCGCTTACGAATAAGCTGCAGAGGGAACCCGGCTTCCTGGATCACGACGGCTGATCAGCTGTTTGGCTCCACAGCTTCATGTGTTGTGGCTGTGTGACAGCTGACTAGCAGTGGATACCATGCTGTTGCAGGACACTTGCGCGCACTGTCTCTTATCACAGGCCCGGCCGGCAGTGTTCAACCTTCTGACACTGATAGTCACAGTTTCCACAGTGCTCATTTAAAGTGATCCTTTTACCACTGTCCGACTCATTAAATTGGACAAGACTATGCCCATACTGTGCAGTCTGTAACTGATGAAGGCCAAACCAGGCCGAAACGTTTTGATTTCTGACTGCATTAAACACAAAATCATCTTCCAAAGTTGAGTGCCAAGTATTCTTCTTAATTGTATACGGTGGCTGTGTGACAGACACGACACATGAATGGAGAACCTGTTTGTTGGGCTCTCCATGCATGTATTTTGACTGTCACACAGCCGCAACACATGCAGCTGCGGAGCCGAACAGCTGATCAGTCGATGAGCTTTTTCGGTAAGGCTAGGTTCAGATTGCTTTTTAGCAGTCCATTAGACTGACTGCATTACACCGAAGTAAAATGCGGTGTAAAGCAGTCCGCTAACGTTGCCAATGAGCTCTATTTCGGGCGCATTGCTAGCGCACGCCCATAATGGGTGTTCGCTAGCGATGTGCTGTCATTGACGGACCCTGGGACGCGAGCTGCAGTGTTTCCGGGTCCGTCACAGCTAGCGCAGATAGAGCATCTGCCAGCTCTATCTGTGCTAGCGCGATGGCAAGTCGGCACTTGCGTTAACACAGCCCGTTTAACGCATGTGTTGAACGGGCTGCATTAACGCAATGTGAACCTAGCCTAAGTGCTATAGCTTGCAGAATAAACAGGGACCCAAAGAAATTCGCTCATTTCTACTTATGACACCTTCTCTCCATCTACCTGAGGAACACTGGGATCTTCTTGTTTACATTCCTGTGGAAGAAGAGGATGGGGACATCTCTCTGATGTTGTCCTCTTACTGGATAGATCTGGTGGAAACACATACAGGGACTGAATTCATTCTTTACATAAAGATAATGATAGGTCGTCTGTATTTAGTCCTGTATATTACCTGGTGATGAGAAGGGCTGGGCAACGTCCATCATGACGTCCTTGTACAAATCTTTATGTCCTTCTAAATACTCCCACTCCTCCATGGAGAAATAGATGGTGACATCCTGACACCTTACAGGAACCTGACATATACAATGATACCATTATCACCCCGATCCTTTCATAGCATTACTGTATAATGTCCCAGAATTCCCAACAATGTCACCTCCCCTGTCAGCAGCTCAATCATCTTGTAGGTGAGTCCTAGGATCTTCTGAATAATAATGTCCTCATGTATCAGGGAGTGAGGTGGAGGCCCAATGATTGGGCTCAGGGGTCTTCCCCATCCCTCAGACACAGGGTCCTGACAGCGCTCACTAGAGGTCTTCCTCACTACTGTGTAATCCTGGTTATGGAGAGACACATTAATAAATCTCACTACAGACATTTCCAGATTCCTCACCTCTCCAGTTCTGTCCATCTGTTATTCCCATAGTAACATAGTAACATAGTTAGTAAGGCCGAAAAAAGACATTTGTCCATCCAGTTCAGCCTATATTCCATCATAATAAATCTCCAGATCTACGTCCTTCTACAGAACCTAATAATTGTATGATACAATATTGTTCTGCTCCAGGAAGACATCCAGGCCTCTCTTGAACCCCTCGACTGAGTTCGCCATCACCACCTCCTCAGGCAAGCAATTCCAGATTCTCACTGCCCTAACAGTAAAGAATCCTCTTCTATGTTGGTGGAAAAACCTTCTCTCCTCCAGACGCAAAGAATGCCCCCTTGTGCCCGTCACCTTCCTTGGTATAAACAGATCCTCAGCGAGATATTTGTATTGTCCCCTTATATACTTATACATGGTTATTAGATCGCCCCTCAGTCGTCTTTTTTCTAGACTAAATAATCCTAATTTCGCTAATCTATCTGGGTATTGTAGTTCTCCCATCCCCTTTATTAATTTTGTTGCCCTCCTTTGTACTCTCTCTAGTTCCATTATATCCTTCCTGAGCACCGGTGCCCAAAACTGGACACAGTACTCCATGTGCGGTCTAACTAGGGATTTGTACAGAGGCAGTATAATGCTCTCATCATGTGTATCCAGACCTCTTTTAATGCACCCCATGATCCTATTTGCCTTGGCAGCTGCTGCCTGGCACTGACTGCTCCAGGTAAGTTTATCATTAACTAGGATCCCCAAGTCCTTCTCCCTGTCAGATTTACCCAGTGGTTTCCCGTTCAGTGTGTAATGGTGATATTGATTCCTTCTTCCCATGTGTATAACCTTACATTTATCATTGTTAAACCTCATCTGCCACCTTTCAGCCCAAGTTTCCAACTTATCCAGATCCATCTGTAGCAGAATACTATCTTCTCTTAAGAATAAGAATGATGTGATGTGACATCATCAGAATCTCTCACCTCTCCAGTAAGCCGGAAGAGGATCTCTAGGGTGAGGTGTAATATCTTCTCCGCCATCTTTTCTCTGTCCATATCCATCTTTGATGGGTAAATCAGGAAAATTCTCTTCTATAGAAGATCTTCACTGAGAGGATCCGATATTGTAGAGACCTGAATGAGAAGATCATAAAAATCCTGTGTAATAATGCAATTACTGGAAATAATAAGGGAAACATATGAGAAGATTTATTATTTTACAGTATTTAGTTTTCTTCTTTACATCTACTAATAAATACTATATATTTTAGGCCACAGACAACAAGCAGTTTCTTCCTCCGAGTCGGCAGCTGAATTCGTTTCTCATAGACTCATCTTCCATAACGCTAATTCTCGTCTCATTTACCGACCCTGGAATCGGCATTAGCAATACTGCAGGAGATATTCATTACACGTGACAGGAGAAATAACTACTTCATGATGAGGACGACATCTTCATCTTCTACTCCTTCTCTAGACACATATTTGTCCAGAGTCCATCACTGACTCCATCACCACCGGCCGTCTATATGAAGGTTTCCCGTCTTCCCGCACTGTAATCTTCTAACACGATAGATCTCAGGTCTGATTCACACACTGAAGTTTGAGGCTTTTATAAAAGCACAAAGATCGAGGACAGAAATGATCTGATCCCGGGGCGTGGCCTGACCGCTAATGGAGCAGGTCGCATAGCGCGGGAGCTCCGCTGCCAGGATGAACTAAGCAGCCCACAGCGACATACTCTCACCCGGCGGTGAGTACATGGCGAAAACAAAAGTCGATTCCCGGGACCCCACTAGGCGCATTGTAGATTTCTTTGCGGCCTCTCCTCAGCCGCGCCAGAAATCCAAGATGGCGCCGCTGTCTCCCAGGGTCTCCCGCTCAGCGTGCCGAGGCTCTCAATCATCCTCCTCGAGCGCAGCTGCAACAGACCCCACCGACGCTCCGATCACAGCGTCCCTGATGAGGGACTTGCTGGGGGACCTCCGCACTTCCTTACAGGAAGATATGCGCGCCATGCTGGCAGACCTTAAAGGGGAGGTGGAGGAGCTGGGAGGCCGCACAGATCACCTCGAGCAGAAGATGACAGAACTTGTGGCCTCGCATAATGAGCTATGGGATGCTCATGAGGAATTATCCTCCCTTGCCACTAAGATGCTCTCTAAGACTCTGGACTTGGAGGACAGATCCAGAAGAAACAATGTTAAGCTCAGAGGCATTGAAGAAGCGGTGAGCTCAGAGGATCTTAGATCCTTTTTACAAGATTTCATACTTGCTGTCCTTCCCAATGCGACTAAAGAGGGCATTATCATTGATCGTATCCACCGGATCCCCAAGCCCCCAGGATTGGGACCCTCTGTTCCTAGAGATGTGCTGGCACGTATACATTTCTTTATCATGAAGGAGGAATTTCTGCAGGCACTAAGGTGCAAGCCAGCGCTTCCTGAACGCTTTGCTAACATTTCTGTCTTCCCTGATTTGTCGCCTGGAACTCTAGCTCAACGCAGAGCCTTTTTGCCCTATACCACAATTCTGAGAGAAAAAGGCATCCTATATCGCTGGGGCTTTCCTACCAAGCTCTGCATTCGCAAAGATGGCTTAGTCACCACGTGTTCAAACCCCGCACAAGCTGCGAAAACCCTGGCCCAATGGGGGCTGAAACTCCCCGACCCTCCTCCTACATCCTCGGCTTCCCCCGGGCCCGGAGGCTCTGGACCTGGAAGACGCCGGATCATCCCGGACTGGAGGGTTGCCTGAATCTACAACCATATTGGTTCCTGGCTGGAATCCTTTGTTTTGTCTCTTTTTTCCTCTTCCCGCATAACTTTTGTTTTCTTTTTTCTCCCTTTTTCCTGTTGTTTCTCTTTTTTGTTTGTTGCTTCCCGTTCTCCTTTTAGACTCTTTTTCTGCTGAACGTGGTCCCTCTGCTAGGGCCCTCCTCAGCGCATTGCCCCACAGGTGAATTGTTTGCTGATTTTCACCTTTGGATTCAGGTATCGCCTGAATGGACTTCCATGTTAATGTTTTTCTGATGTTTGCCCTGTTATCCCTTCCCTTCTCTCTCCCCTTCCCCCCCCCCCCCCCCGCTTCCCCCCACCATTTTACTTGCTGGTAAACTTTGTCGGTCCGCTTTGTTGTTATAATATATTACATCTCTTCAGAGTACATGGCCTAATTTGCAACCCTCTCGATATTGATAATGAGTATCTCACTTCATTCTATTAACGTCAATGGCCTCAATTCACCTGGGAAGAGGTCACTAGTTTGGCGTCAACTCTCTAAGACTCACCATGATATCATATGCATTCAAGAAACTCACCTGCTAGAGTGTGACAATTTCAGAATGCATTCAGGCCTATTCCCACACCAATTCTTTGCTAACGGTCAATCCAAAAAAGCTGGAGTTGCCATCTTTTTCAACAAAGCGAACTCTTTTCAATTGATTGAATCTGTGGCTGACCCCATGGGCAAATTCCTTATAATACTATGCTTAATTAACAATTCCCCTTATACTATTGCCTCCGTTTATGCCCCAAATTTTGGTCAAATCAAATTTTTAACTGCCTTTTTCCAGACACTGATCAATTACCAGCATGGCTATAAACTGATCGCAGGTGACTTTAACATTCCCGTATCTAAAAGTCTGGATTGCTCAACTTCCTCATTGTCCAGGGGTGAAGCGGCCCAACTTATTAACACTTTCAACTTGCATGATGTCTGGAGATACTTCCACTGCAATGAACGTGATTATACATTCTGGTCGTCCAGACATAGTTCTTATAGCAGAATTGATTACATACTGGTAGATGATGTGGCCCTCCCCCATTGCATCTCCGTGGAAATAGGCAATATCACCTGGTCTGACCACGCGCCTGTCTCGATCTCCCTAAGTGATCCCCTGGCAATTAGACCTCCCTCTCAATGGCGACTTATTGAGCTTCTCCTAAATAACCAATCAAATTCTCAACTAACGGAGACCTCCCTAAAGGAATTTTTCTCTTTAAATGATTCTGCGGAAATTCGCGATGACTCTCTCTGGTTTGCTCACAAGGCGGTGATTCGTGGTCACTTCATCAAGATGGCTGCTCTTGCTAAACAGAGATATAACATGAACCTCCGTTTGGTCCTGAGTAGGATAGCCCATCTTGAAGCCCAACATAAACTACTCCCATCTCCGCAATTGCTCTCAGACCTTTCTACTGCCCGTCTTCACCTCCGTCAGTTGCTCCTTTGTAAAACAGAACATGCACTCAGGAAATCCAAAGCTAAATTTTACTCAATGGGTGATCGGGCGGGCGCGTTACTGGCCAGGCGTGTCAAAAAGAAAGAGATTCAGTCTAAGATCCAATACATATTGAGACCAGATGGTTCCCACATTTACAACCCTATCCATATAGCAGAAGAATTTGCGTCATATTACTCCTCTCTGTATAACCTTAATTCAGATACCAGTACACCTCAACCTTCCCATGCCTCCATAGCCGCCTTTCTAGACAAAGCCGATCTTCCCTCAGTCACTTCAGAGCAGTTATCCTTCCTTAATGCCCCGATTGGGATCCCTGAAATAGCTCAAATTATTAGAGAAGCTAAAAAACGATCTGCCCCGGGTCCAGATGGTTTTTCCTTTTCCTATTACTCTCAATTCCTCCCCATCCTGCCCCCCTATCTTCTACGCCTTTTTAATTACTGGCTCTCTGTGGGTGATATTAAAAGTGAAGGCCTGGAAGCTTCTATTGCAACCCTCCCCAAGCCGGGGAAGCCTATGACCTCCCCGGGGAACTTCCGTCCTGTAGCTCTTCTAAATTGCGATGTTAAAATTTACGCCAAGATCTGGGCAAATAGGCTGATGACGATCCTTCCCTCCATCGTCCATCCGGACCAGGTTGGGTTTGTCCCGGGAAGACAGGCTAGAGACGGCATGAGGCGTTTGATTGATCTGCTGGATGTGGTGGAGAGGGGGAGCCTTCCCAGCGTGTTTCTGTCTCTTGACGCGGAAAAAGCGTTCGACAGAGTGCACTGGGGGTATATTGATCTTACCCTTCAAAGATTCGGTTTGTCTGGCCAAATTACTAAAGCTATTATGGCCCTTTATTCTAATCCTTGTGCCTCTGTCCGCTCGGCCGGTTTGAAATCCAGGATTTTTCCTATTTCTAATGGCACTCGCCAGGGCTGCCCTCTCTCCCCCATCATCTTCGCTCTCATCATGGAGCCTCTTGCGGCTGTGGTTAGACAGTGCCCTGATGTACGGGGGATAAGGGTGGGAGATCTCGAGCATAAAATCGGTCTATATGCAGATGACGTGGTCCTGACCTGCTCTGCTCCCCTTGACTCTCTTAATGCGATCTCCAATATTCTTGGCCAATTCGCTGAGGCCTCATATTATAAACTAAACTTATCCAAATTCACAATCTTCCCTCTGTTCCTCCCACATTCTCTCCAACGGCATATCCAATCTAAATTCCCCTTTATTTGGTCTCCCCTCGGATTTATTTATTTAGGTATCCAAATAACCCACACCAATAACATTGTTCGGGTTAACTGCGACGCAACCCTCTCTGGAATCAAAAAAGATATAGACCAATTCTCTAACTCTCATCTGTCCTGGATGGCTAGAATTCAAACCTGTAAGATGCTAATTCTCCCTAAGCTCATTTATCTCTTTAGGTGCCTCCCGCTCAGTGTCCCATCTAAATACATTTCAGCGTTTCAGTCATCGATTGATCGTTTCATCTGGAATGGCAATCCCCATAGAATTAAAAGCTCGCTAATGTCACTTCCATATCTGCGGGGGGGGGTCTCGGAGCCCCTAAAATCCAATCATATCATAAAGCCGCTCTTCTAGAACCCCTCAAAATTTGGTGGGGGGGAGGTTCTTCGCTCATGTTGTTTAGCATCGAATCAAGCTTCGTCCCTGGACGATCTCTTAAAACACTGCTGGAGCTTTGTTTGCTCCGTGCTATCCCACGTGGCTCTTTTCTTAGGTCAATACATTCTGCTATTAAAATTTGGTCAGAATTATGCCCTACCCACTTCTCATTTCTATATCATTATCTTTCCATCCATGCCCTGGAGTCTGCTGTTGATGGTTTGTCTCTCTCTGCCTGGGGGGGATGTGGGATTCTCTGGGAACGTGATCTATATAACTCCGATGGCCTGATCCCATTCCCGGATCTAGCTGCCCGCTACTCTCTACCTACTGGGTGCCTTTTCCAATATTTTCAATTGCGCAGCCTTCTGAAACGCTGCAATTTGTTCTGGGGGCCCACCTCTTCCCCGGGAGATGAGACTCCAATTCAAAGGTTCTTCAGACCAAACACCCTGATTCCCCATGGCATCTCAATTATATACAAGGCCCTTCTATTACATGATATAGCAGACAAACTTCCCTTTATGTCCTCCTGGGAAGTAGCTCTTTCATTTAGGGCACCCCTGGACGACTGGTATTTCGCTATGATACACCCGTCCAAATTTTCTTCTTGTATCGGCCACCTAGAACAAATTAAAAAAATTCACCTCCAATGGTATTTTACTCCTGTCAAATTGGCCAAATTTCACCTCTCTTCCTCCCCTCAGTGCTGGAAGGGCTGTAGTTTCAATGGTTCACTAGCTCATGTCTGGTGGGATTGCCCATGCCTTCAGCCGTTCTGGCGCCAGGTTGAGTCCATCTTGGTAGAGGTTACCCATCTCCCTCTCGATTTACCTGGTCCCCTTGCCGTTCTGGGAATTTCACTTCTGAACCTCCCTAGGCCCCTCCAACCCATAATTTCTAACATCCTTATTGCAGCGAGACTCTGTATTACAAAATATTCGAAATCCCCTGTAGTACCCTCTAGAGATGAACTAATTTTGAGAGTCAACTTGCACCTAAGCTACGAATTGATCACAGCGGATTCTCTCTCTAAAAAAAAACAGGGTTTTCACTTGGTGGGACCCTTGGATCACATCCTCCTTTGTGTCACTGCCTGACTCTCTTCTTCCTGCCCCTTCTAATTAGGCGAGTAGCCTTATGTCTAATACTGTTTTACAACACTGTACTCATGTATGTCTCTGGAATTATTGTGTTTATAGTCTTTTGGTAATCTGTTAATGGTGGTATCCCCCCCTGATTCCCTTTTCCCCGATTTCCACTTTGTTGTTATTGCAAACCCTTTACTCAATAAAAATTTGCTTAAAAAAAAATAAAAGAAATAATCTGATCCCAAAGTCTCCATGTACAGTGTTTTATGGGGTTTATTTCTGGCCTTAAGCTTTCTTATATTACACGAAAAACACCAGAAAAAAAAAAGAAAATATTAACCCCCTTACCCCTCAAAGCATGTTTCCACCTTCATGACCAGGTCAAATTTTACAATTCTGACCAGTGTAACTTTATGTGGTAAACTGTTTCTTCAGAGAGAACTCTAGTGTCACCTATATGAAGTGGCAATCCTAAAAGGCAATATCGACTCTCTAATGAGCCTTGTCACATGACTTAGGATAAAAGCCAAAACCAAACTCTCAATTTGCAGACACAGTGTGACGGGGTACTGCCCCTCGTCAGCGCAAAGTGTGAGATCTGGTTCGGCTGAGAGAGAGGCATCTGACTAGTATCCAAAAAGTAAGGCTATGTGCACACGATGCGGATTTAGTGCGGATCCGCAGCACATTTTTCCGCGCAGAAACGCTGCAGATCCGCACTGTGATGTACAGTACAATGTAAATCAATGTGAAAAAAAAAAGCTGTGCAGATGGTGCAGAAAAATCAGCGCGGAAAAGCTGCGGATTTAAAAGAAGTGCATGTCACTTCTTTTGTGCGGATCTGCAGCGTTTCTGCACCCCTCCATTACAGAAATCCGCAGTGGTAAAAACTGGAGAAAATCCGCACAAAATCCGCATAGAAACCGCACAAAATCCGCATAAAAACCAAACAAAATCTGCATCAATTCCGCATAAAAAACGCACAAAATCTGCATAAAATCAGCGGCAAATCTGCACCTGCGGTTTCTGCCAGGAGATGTGGATTTTGTGCAGAAAATTCTGCACCCCATTCCGCAACGTGTGCACATAGCCTAACATTCCTCCTTGAGGAGAGCAACACTTCAAGTCTGACATGCCGAGGTGAGGACACTTTTCCTCTGGGAGCAATGCTCCTAGGCATGTTAGGCTTGACATGTTGCTCCCCGCATTGTGGAACGTTGCCCCTCAATGTGCAGTGATTATATTGACACCTTGGGTTTGTCACAAATTTTTATACCAATTGGGCAGTGAACAAAAAATTATGACATTTTTACCACAAAATTTGGTTTTAGCCCCAGATTTTACATTTTCACATGGGGAAATGGGTAAAAATGGCATCAAAATTTGTCATATAATTCCTACTGAATGTAGAAATACCTCACATATGTCTGTACAGTACGGCTTAGCAACACGGCGAGACTCTGGAGGGACGGAGCGCTATTTGCCACCATATACAGAGCCCCTAAGTGATAGAAGAGCAGAATTCCCCCTCAAGTGACCACATTTTGTAAATTATACCCCTTCGGGGCGATGATTTTGACCCCATGGGTGTTTTCCACAAACAAATAGCAGTGGATGTTGCCGAGTGAAAATGTAAGATCTGCTGTTGTACTTCTGGAAACACGCACCTGTAGATTAGGCGGGCTTTTATCGTTACAGAAATGCCAAACATGTGAGCGCTAATTGCCATTTAAGAACAATGTGGAGCGCAGAAGGGAGGGTGGCCCATGAATTTGGGACTGCAGAATTCACTGGATTTTTTTGGGTCAGTGAGAGCCAGAATTATTGCTGGTTGTTTCGTGATCAAATACTTATTTCATGCAATAATATGCAAATTAATTATGTAAAATCCATACAATGTGATTTTGGGGTTTTTATTTGAAGATTCTGTCTCTCACAGTTCAAGTGCACCAACGATAAAAATTGCAGACCTCTTCTTTCTTTGTAGGTGTATCAAATACTTATTTCCCCCACTATATATAGTAAATACATGGTAGAGTGCTGGAGGGGACTTACGCTTAATGGTGTCAGTGATTTAAAACCCAGAGATTTTCTTCCAGCACAATAACTGCAGTGAGGGGTTAAAAGCAAATTTGCATAATGGGCTGAGCCTTATGTGGAAATTGTTAAGGTACCGTTACACTAAACGACTTACCAACGATCACGACCAGCGATACGACCTGGCCGTGATCGTTGGTAAGTCGTTGTGTGGTCGTTGGGGAGCTGTCACACAGACAGCTCTCTCCAGCGACCAACGATCAGGGGAACGACTTCAGCATCGTTGAAACTATCTTCAACGATGCCAAAGTCCCCGGGTAACCAGGGTAAACATCGGGTTACTAAGTGCAGGGCCGCGCTTAGTAACCCGATATTTACCCTGGTTACCATTGTAAAAGTAAAAAAAAAAAACAGTACATACATTCTGATGTCTGTCACGTCCCCCGCTATCAGCTTCCCGCACTGAATGTGTCAGCGCCGGCCGTAAAGCAGAGCACAGTGGTGACGTCACCGCTGTGCCCTGCTTTACGGCCGGCGCTGACAGTCAGTGCAGGAAAGCTGACGGCGGGGGACGTGACAGACATCGGAATGTGAGTATGTACTATTTTTTTTTTTTTAACTTTCACAATGGTAACCAGGGTAAATATCGGGTTACTAAGCGCGGCCCTGTGCTTAGTAACCCGATATTTACCCTGGTTACAAGTGAACACATCGCTGGATCGGCGTCACACACGCCGATCCAGCGATGACAGCGGGTGATCAGCGACCAAAAAAAGGTCCTGATCATTCCCCAACGACTAACGATCTCCCAGCTAGGGCCTGATCATTGGTCGCTGTCACACATAACGAGATCATTAGCGGGATCGTTGCTACGTCACAAAAAGCGTGACATCACAAAAATGTGTGAAGGTACCTTTAGAGCTAGTGGAAGGATGTCCACCTTATCTCCACCCCAGGGTGTGGTCTGGGGCTTACATAGTTGGTCTCCAAATGCACAGTGTTCAGTGTCTGGAGAGGAACACTCCAGAGAAGTGTTTGTGGTTTGCTGATACCTGTACCATGAGCCTTGCTAGCCCTAAATGGGCTGATCCCCGCTAATACAAGGACTGTGCCTACCGTTATCGTTTTTTGGGGGCAGAGGACCGTGTTTACATTGTGCTTCACTTTGTTTTATGCGGCATCTTATAAACCAAGGACATTCCTAAAGCTTCAGTGTTCCAGTGTCTACCTCTGTGTACAGCTGAGTGAGACAATTTACTACAGGTAGTGTTAGAAGACACAAAAGAGAATAGTAAAACCAAAAACACTCAGTTTGAAAAAATGTTGCAGTAATCCGCAAGTGCTAGTAAAAGATGTAAAAAACAGGGTATTTGGTTGATACGTTTTTTGCAAAAAATGTATACTAAGCTGCTCTACCAATCTTCACGGTATACCCTTATCAGAGCAGTCCTAACTAATGTATGCAATCCCTATCTGATGTATTTAAAAACCTGATCATCTGTATATAACCTGTGTGAACAGGGTTCAGAGAGGAAAAATCCATGTGTGCATACAGGGTAGAACAGCTTTTGTGCAGATAGCCCATGACATAGGGTATACGTGAGTTCCGTGACTTGGAAAAAATTACCCCAACCCCCTTAAACAGATCTCTTAACAATCTAAAGAATAAACTTCTAACGTACTCAAAACAGCAGACGGAAACATATGTTGGATTTAATTGGCCACAGCAGCCATTTTATTAAATAAAAGATAACAGAACTTTTATGACAACCCAGAATAGGAGGGGCGGTCCTCGAAGCCCCAAAGTTATAAAAAACTCAGTATCCCAAAAACTCCACAATGTTCAGCCCAGGATGAGTCTTACCCCAGCCGTAAAGCACCAGCTCAGGGATAGATAACAACCAATCCTGGTCCACCGAACCCACCCCCATGCCAGGGGTCCATAAATCCACCTCACGCGGAATAACCGTACCGCGCCTTGTTAAATTCTCTCATGGGGTGTCCAGGACCTCTCAAGATCCCCACCCCATTGAACCACGATTTACCATTTCCACCGACTTCGAGGACCTCCACCCCCGCCAACTGCCGTGACAATACCCTGACAGCATTCACATAACAAAATAAATACATTTAGACGCCTCTTAAAACAATACTCCAAAAGCCCACATATGCCGACTTCACCCCCCCCATTACCCTAACCAAAAAAGGGAGGGTGGGCGGGAGATTCCTCACTTGTCACGCAGGCACCTAAAATGGATGCCTGCGTGAGGAGCGTGCCCCTTTTTATGTGCCCCCTCCCCACAGTCCCCTAGTTCCACCCCTTATTTTCAAAAAATGCCCCTAAAGCCACCCCTCAAGTTCCCAGTTAACCCCTTACCACCGTATCCCTTCTAACTGCTCCAGCTCCCCAGGTCCCACGTAACCCCGTCATGGCGGCCTCCCTTTACGTGCCGTGGGCCCCCAGTACGGCCTTTCTTGACATAGGGTATACGTGAGTTCCGTGACCTGGAAAAAATTACCCCAACCCCCTTAAACAGATCTCTTAACAATCTAAAGAATAAACTTCTAACGTACTCAAAACAGCAGACGGAAACATATGTTGGATTTAATTGGCCACAGCAGCCATTTTATTAAATAAAAGATAACAGAACTTTTATGACAACCCAGAATAGGAGGGGCGGTCCTCGAAGCCCCAAAGTTATAAAAAACTCAGTATCCCAAAAACTCCACAATGTTCAGCCCAGGATGAGTCTTACCCCCAGCCGTAAAGCACCAGCTCAGGGATAGATAACAACCAATCCTGGTCCACCGAACCCACCCCCATGCCAGGGGTCCATAAATCCACCTCACGCGGAATAACCGTACCGCGCCTTGTTAAATTCTCTCATGGGGTGTCCAGGACCTCTCAAGATCCCCACCCCATTGAACCACGATTTACCATTTCCACCGACTTCGAGGACCTCCACCCCCGCCACGAACACGAATGGCCTGACACCTTAGCCATTCATGTCCCTCCACACCTTCAAGCTTAATTCAATGCCACTACGGATAGCCAAACACCACATATCATTACCCACCGCGTTCAGGTGCACGCCATCAGCTCTCCAGTAAGCTCCTTGACCCGATTCCAAGTCCACATGTCTCACGGCCAACGCGCCATTCCTCACCATAAACCGAGATATGGCCCTGTTTATTTTAATCCGGGCCCTGTTCACCCCCTCGTGTGATCTAGCACCTCTCCATCTTTTACGGGGAATGATGTCGGACCACACCAACAACACTTTTGGAAACATGACCCAGAACCTCAGGATATCGAATTTGATATCCTTAATCAGCTCCCTACAAGACCGTTTAGCCAAATCATTCCCCCCTAAATGTATCACCACGATCTCCGGCACTCTATCCAGTCTAACAAAACGATGAAATTCAGGTAACCATTCCTTCCACACCATCCCCCTTTTACCGATCCATCGTAAAGTCACTGTCTCTCGAGAAAGACCCAACTGACGACCGTCCGGACGAACCGCAGCACGCAACGCAGCCCATACAACATACGAATGCCCCATGATCCAGACGAGCATCGGATCAGGCCCTGCAACACAGAAAGAAAGGCAACAAACAATTAACTTAACACAGCTTCTAACTCACAATAGGTTTGGGCGAACATACGACTGGAATCTTGAAGATTCCCACCTCCCAATTCTCCGAACCACATCCTCACCAAGGCCCCACCTAGCGGCCTCAGTCGCTGCCCCGATCCTGAAGGAGTGACCACTATATTGTGTTGCAGGTAAGCCCGCTGCCGCCAAACATTTCCTAAAAACAGAAATAAACTGAAAACGGGACAAGAAAGACCCATTTTCGTGCACCAAGAATGGCTCGTCTAACACCCCGCCCTTTGCCATGTACTTCTTCACGGATGCCACCGGGCACACCGGGGATCCTTCAACATTGAACAACACCACTTTGCACCCTTTCCCATACACGTCCGTTTTGGAAGCCTTAATAAACACTACCACCTTATTCCCTTCGACATCCACGTTTTCTCTTAACAAAATACCTTTTTTACTAACGGACGGGCTAACCAACTCACCTAACCGAAATGCCCCAAAGAAGGCCAAAGAAAATGCTGCACTGAACAGAACCACTTCCCATTCGGAAAAACACACCTCTTGCAACTTCCGCTCAATGGCTGAGAGCACCTCATAAGATACGGGTCGGCGACCGTCCGAAGCCTTCCAGCCTTTCTTCCAACCCCGAACAACTTGCCGAACCAAGAAGGATTTCGTTATATCCTTACCCCCCCTCCATTTAAGGTTGAAGGCTAGCCCCGCCAGAAACTTATTCAAACGTGTCACAGACCAACCTGCCTCCCAATGATGACCTAAGAACAACAACAAACCATACTCCTCCTCCATATCCTGGTCCATACTTGACATCCAGGATTCCCACAAGCTCCAAGCCTGATTATAATGAGACCAAGATGAATCCGCGAGCGATTTGGTAAATAACTCTGTTACGGCCCTCGCGGCAGGTTCCACAACTCCACTGGACAATCCCGGCCCGCGCTCTCCGCCTGTGGTGCCAAATCCCGGAAAAGCTGCCACTGAAATTGAGAAAGAGCAACAACTATTGGATCAGGCGCTGACAAGCTAACTTCAGATACAATCCATAAGTTAAACTTAAGACCCAGGAAAACCAAGTGCTGCAAGACCTTCACTACTGCAGGCGTAGCCGCTGACAACGAGTTTACCGCCGTCACCGTTCCAACATGCTCACAATGAAAAGAAATCTTCAAATTCCTCAATTTGTCACCCCACAGGGCCAACGCAACTACCCTGGGGAACAAATGCAACAGTAGCCGGTTGTTTGTTAACCCCTCCTCCTTCCATTCTTCCGGCCAAGCTGCTGCTGACCAGCTACCATGAAAGAAAAGACCAAAGCCACTCATTTCAACGACATGCACCAAAATGCCCAAGGAGGTAGCATCTGCCACCGGCTGAATCCACAGAGATCTGCCATTGTACTCGTCCAGAAAATCCTCCCACATCTTCAAATCGTCCCGAAACTCTTTCTTTATCCTGATGAAATGCAAAGGGGACTTTACCCCTACTGTTGCCAAGGATAGGCGGCGGCAGAACGCTCGACCCATCGGCATGATCCTACATGCAAAGTTCAGTTTCCCTAACAACGATTGCAAACTGCGCAAATTTATCTTCTTCAAACCAATCGTATTAACCACATCTTGGCGCAACGCGGTAACCTTGTCTGCAGGTAGCCTACATTCCATTGCTACCGTGTCGATTTCAATGCCTAGGAAGCTCAACACTGTCACCGGACCAACTGTTTTATCCTCCGCCAAAGGCACTCCGAAGTTTTTTGTCACACTCTCCATTGTATGCAACAAAATCGAACAATCTGCTGATTCCGCTGGCCCTATAAACAGAAAGTCATCCAGATAGTGCGAACATGAGCGTATCCCAGACACATCTTTCACCACCCATTCTAGGAACGTGCTGAAGGCCTCAAAGTAAGCACATGAAATCGAGCAACCCATGGGAAGACAACGATCAACAAAGAAGCCGCCATCCCAAAAACAACCCAATAAATGCAAACTGTCAGGATGAACTGGCAACAAACGAAAGGCCGCTTCGATGTCGGTCTTAGCCAGCTTAGCCCCCTTTCCACTTGCTCTAACCCACTCCATCGCTGAATCGAATGATAAGTACGACACCGAACTCAACTCGGGATCAATACCATCATTAACCGAAGATCCCTTCGGAAATGACAGGTGATGGATTAACCTAAATTTATTAGGTTCTTTCTTAGGGACCACGTCAAGAGGTGACACCCTCAGATTTGCAATCGGAGGGGCGACAAACGGGCCTGCCATTCTTCCCAGAGCAACTTCCTTATTCAACTTCTCCGACACGACCTCCGGGAATTGTAACGCCGATTTCAAATTTTTTCTTTTTAAACTAACATCCTGCTCAACATAAGGGATTTTGAAACCCTCCTTAAAACCGTCGCGCAATAAAACTGCAGCTGACCTATCAGGGTATCTACTTAGAAAGGCCTCCATCACGACCCACTGCACCGGAGTCACCCCTTTTGTCAGCTGAATCTCCAACTTTTTGCCTGTTACCCCTGAAACATTTTGAAGCGCTATGCACCCCCCCGCAGGTTGAACACTCGTGCCTATATTTACACTTGCTCCCGAATCTGCATATGCCATCATTGAAGGCGAAACACAGTTCCTTCTGCAAAGCCGCCGAGTGTCCTGACTGCCCTGAACTCCCGGCGCCCCCGTGAAAAGGCTGGCTAGTCTGACCTAAACGGGACGGGACCATAACTCTCATCCACAACGCTATGTCCTTGTGATCCCACCTGATACTTGGCCTAAAAGCCTTACGCTGACGAAACTGTTCGTCATAGCGTAACCAACCCTGTCCCCCATAGGTCCTGTAAGCCTCCCCTATGGCATCTAAGTAACAAAATAATGCCGAGCAATTTTCCGGGGCCTTCTCCCCGATTACGCTAGCCATAACAGCGAAAGCTTGCAGCCAATTTGAAAATGATCTGGGAATCAGCCTATATCTCCGTTTCTCCTCATCTTCTTTTTTAGAGTCCTCCCTTCTAGGTCTATCCAAATTAAATCTCTCTAGGGGTAAAAGAGAAAATATTTCTATGTACTCCCCTTTCCAGATTTTTTCCCTAACCTCTTGTTTTAAATGTGCCCCTAACGGGCCCTCGAAGCAGACATAGACCTCCCCCCTCTAGTTGCGGTACATCCTCCTTTTCCTTATCCTGCAAAGCTCCCTCACCTGGTGCATCAATTCCTGACCCAGACCCTGGTGCTGTTCCGTCCTTCTCCCTTGATAAGCTCCCCGTGTCTGCCGCAGGACCCGCACTGCTGGATGTACCCGTAACTTCAGACAACTGTCTAGACCCCTCAAACGACCCCGTATTTCCCAACCAAGCAGCTGACGGCAAAGAACACCTGCTAAGACCGGACCCCCACAAGCCCGCTATCTCCCCTAAACCTCTAAGGATTAAACCCATACCCCCGCTAGCAACTCCCGAAGTAATGTCACTATTCCTAGCTTCAGGGGAAACTATGCCTGGCAAATTAAAGATAGGGAAAATGTTCTCACCTAGCTGCCTGGGTGCTGTGAGCCCAGCAGCCGAAGATCCAGCTCCCAGCCGAAGGTGTCCTGCATCCCGACCGGCTTGATCCGCGATGTTGCCCGCCGAACTCCTGGCGGCCGTATCCGTGCCCTGGCGACTCGGTGATGCCGTCGACTGCCCTGGTGCTGCGGAAAGGGAAAAGGCAGAGCCAGCATCCTGCCGCCCGATGGAAGATGTGCGGCTCCTTGCCACGGATACGTCCCCGGCACTGCGTATGGAAGCGACGGAATGTCGCCTGCCGGAATCCGGAAAATTTCCGCCACCACCAGCAGAGGGCGCAGATCCAGGAAAATCCCGGCCATCACCAGCAGAGGGCGCAGCTGCAGGAAAATCCCGGCCAACACCAGCAGAGGGCGCAGAACTTGCAATATCCAGGCCACCACCAGCAGAGGGCGCTGCTGCGTTGAAGACTCCAGAGCTGTGCACTGCAGAAGGCCGCACGCTGATGCCAGGGCCAGCCGACTGCCGCCCGCATAATCCTCGGCGCTGAGGGGCCACCGCACCTGACCCCCGTCTCCTCGGCTGTCGCTGCCTCCCACGCTGAGCGGCGCCAGCGGGCATGCTGGCGGCCGCCGTACCGGCTCCTGCTCCTGCCGCCCCACGTCGCCCGGACACTGAAGGAGGGGAGGAAGGATCCACCCCCCGATGTAGGCCCCGCCGCACTGGAGGATTCCTCCCGGCGCCGCGCTGTGAGGTGGAGGGAACAGCGCTGCTTACCGGAGGGTCCGCAGAGGGGCTCCTATTTCGGCGCCGGGCCCTGGGGATGATGTCCGGGCTTAGGCGCGCTGGAGGCCTAGTCCTCCGCGGCCGGCGCCCGTCCTGCGGTGCCTGCGATGGTGCTCCCGATGTCCCCTGGAGAAGGCTGTTAACGGATGCATTCAGCCAATCTGTCCCCTGGGAGCTGGCTGCCGTCCGGAGACGCTGGAGGATCGCTTCAACGTCCATTCTGGTAAGTGTGACAGAGATTCCTCACTTGTCACGCAGGCACCTAAAATGGATGCCTGCGTGAGGAGCGTGCCCCTTTTTATGTGCCCCCTCCCCACAGTCCCCTAGTTCCACCCCTTATTTTCAAAAAATGCCCCTAAAGCCACCCCTCAAGTTCCCAGTTAACCCCTTACCACCGTATCCCTTCTAACTGCTCCAGCTCCCCAGGTCCCACGTAACCCCGTCATGGCGGCCTCCCTTTACGTGCCGTGGGCCCCCAGTACGGCCTTTCTAGAGGAGTGGTGGAACTCCCCAGTCTTGTAGACACAAGAGAACAATTATGGAAACAGGAACACATGGGCTACTTGCACAGTGAACAAGTCTGTATGATCATGTTCACACACCACCAAGAAACCTGAAGACACAAAAGAGAATAGTAAAACCAAAAACACTCAGTTTGAAAAAATGTTGCAGTAATCCGCAAGTGCTAGTAAAAGATGTAAAAAACAGGGTATTTGGTTGATACGTTTTTTGCAAAAAATGTATACTAAGCTGCTCTACCAATCTTCACGGTATACCCTTATCAGAGCAGTCCTAACTAATGTATGCAATCCCTATCTGATGTATTTAAAAACCTGATCATCTGTATATAACCTGTGTGAACAGGGTTCAGAGAGGAAAAATCCATGTGTGCATACAGGGTAGAACAGCTTTTGTGCAGATAGCCCAAGAGGAGTGGTGGAACTCCCCAGTCTTGTAGACACAAGAGAACAATTATGGAAACAGGAACACATGGGCTACTTGCACAGTGAACAAGTCTGTATGATCATGTTCACACACCACCAAGAAACCTGAAGACACAAAAGAGAATAGTAAAACCAAAAACACTCAGTTTGAAAAAATGTTGCAGTAATCCGCAAGTGCTAGTAAAAGATGTAAAAAACAGGGTATTTGGTTGATACGTTTTTTGCAAAAAATGTATACTAAGCTGCTCTACCAATCTTCACGGTATACCCTTATCAGAGCAGTCCTAACTAATGTATGCAATCCCTATCTGATGTATTTAAAAACCTGATCATCTGTATATAACCTGTGTGAACAGGGTTCAGAGAGGAAAAATCCATGTGTGCATACAGGGTAGAACAGCTTTTGTGCAGATAGCCCAAGAGGAGTGGTGGAACTCCCCAGTCTTGTAGACACAAGAGAACAATTATGGAAACAGGAACACATGGGCTACTTGCACAGTGAACAAGTCTGTATGATCATGTTCACACACCACCAAGAAACCTGAAGACACAAAAGAGAATAGTAAAACCAAAAACACTCAGTTTGAAAAAATGTTGCAGTAATCCGCAAGTGCTAGTAAAAGATGTAAAAAACAGGGTATTTGGTTGATACGTTTTTTGCAAAAAATGTATACTAAGCTGCTCTACCAATCTTCACGGTATACCCTTATCAGAGCAGTCCTAACTAATGTATGCAATCCCTATCTGATGTATTTAAAAACCTGATCATCTGTATATAACCTGTGTGAACAGGGTTCAGAGAGGAAAAATCCATGTGTGCATACAGGGTAGAACAGCTTTTGTGCAGATAGCCCAAGAGGAGTGGTGGAACTCCCCAGTCTTGTAGACACAAGAGAACAATTATGGAAACAGGAACACATGGGCTACTTGCACAGTGAACAAGTCTGTATGATCATGTTCACACACCACCAAGAAACCTGAAGACACAAAAGAGAATAGTAAAACCAAAAACACTCAGTTTGAAAAAATGTTGCAGTAATCCGCAAGTGCTAGTAAAAGATGTAAAAAACAGGGTATTTGGTTGATACGTTTTTTGCAAAAAATGTATACTAAGCTGCTCTACCAATCTTCACGGTATACCCTTATCAGAGCAGTCCTAACTAATGTATGCAATCCCTATCTGATGTATTTAAAAACCAGTGAGCTGCTTATACAGCAGATGCAACATCAACACCAGCAGCAGATTGACTTCTCGCAGAGGCAGTTCATGGAAGGACGGCAGCCCTTCCCACAAGTCCAGGTGACGACATATACGTCCGGAAGGCAGTAAGACAAGAGATGCAAAAAATGACCCCGGGTGATGACTGTGTTTTAGCGGGTAGCAGAGTTTAAGAGGCTGCCACCAGCTGGGGGAGGTGCTGTCCCTCTATCTAACTGGTGAGCCCCAATAGGTTCATTATGAATTGGCGTTACAGGATGCGCAGGAGTATGCCAAACTAAAAATGGAAATTTTACCACACGCGGGAGTGACTATGTCGTCAGAGCACAAAGGGTTCACCACTGGGTATATTATGGGCACTAATCACCTCAATCCCAAATGTATGATCTACTGCATCTTGGGTAAAATGGTTTCAGCTGGAATCCTCCATTCCAGCCCATATGGTTGAGCGAGTTGTCATGGATAGATTTGTTCACTCTTTTCCTAGGCTGGTGCAGACCTGGGTTGCCCAGGGAGATCCCTGGAATGTGGATGAACTGGTGAGCTTAGTGGAACAGTACCAGGTGGTCGAGAGGCCCCTAAGAAAGCCAGGGGGTGGTAAATCCCCACACTGGGGCACCCAGCAGGAGCCTGAGCCCCAAAAGAGGGGTAGTAGAGTGTTATGACCTGTTGGTCAGGACTATAATGGACCTGGTGGTTAAGAGCACACAGAATGACCTGATAGTCACTGATAATTAAGGACGAGCTCTGGGACGTGAGAACTCTGCTGACCGCAATCCCTAATCCTATAACACACACTAGAAATAGCCGTGGATTGCGCCTAACGCTCCCTATGCAACTCGGCACAGCCTAAGGAACTAGCTAGCCCTGAAGATAGAAAAATAAAGCCTACCTTGCTTCAGAGAAATTCCCCAAAGGAAAAGGCAGCCCCCCACATATAATGACTGTGAGTAAAGATGAAAGTACAAACACAGAGATGAAATAGATTTAGCAAAGCGAGGCCCGACTTACTGAACAGACTGAGGATAGGAAAGGTTGCTTTGCGGTCAGCACAAAAACCTACAAAAAGACCACGCAGAGGGCGCAAAAAGACCCTACGCACCGACTCACGGTGCGGAGGCGCTCCCTCTGCGTCCCAGAGCTTCCAGCAAGCAAGACAATAATAAAAATAGCAAGCTGGACAGAAAAATAGCAAACCAAAGAAAAACAAACAGGAACTTAGCTTCTGATGGGAAGACAGGTCACAAGAACGATCCAGGAGTGAACTAGACCAATACTGGAACATTGACAGGTGGCATGGAGCAAAGATCTAAGTGGAGTTAAATAGAGCAGCCCACTAATAACTTAGCCTCGTCACCTGTGAAAGGAAACTCAGAAACACCCAAAGGAAGTCCATGGACAGAACCAGCCGAAGTACCATTCATGACCACAGGAGGGAGCCCGACAACAGAATTCACAACAGTACCCCTTCCTTGAGGAGGGGTCACCGAACCCTCACCAGAGCCCCCAGGCCGAGCCAAATGAAAAGGCATGAACCAGATCGGCAGCATGAACATCAGAGGCAAAAACCCAGGAATTATCTTCCTGACCATAACCCTTCCACTTGACCAGGTACTGGAGTTTCCGTCTCGAAATACGAGAATCCAAAATCTTCTCCACCACATACTCCAACTCCCCCTCAACCAACACCGGGGCAGGAGGATCAACGGATGGAACCACAGGCGCCACGTATCTCCGCAATAACGACCTATGGAACACATTATGGATGGCAAAAGAAGCAGGAAGGGCCAAACGAAATGACACAGGATTGATAACCTCAGAAATCTTATACGGACCAATGAAACGAGGCTTAAACTTAGGAGAGGAAACCTTCATAGGAACATAACGAGACGACAACCAAACCAAATCACCAACACGAAGTCGGGGACCCACACAGCGCCGGCGGTTAGCGAAACGTTGAGCCTTCTCCTGGGACAATGTCAAATTGTCCACCACATGAGTCCAAATCTGCTGCAACCTATCCACCACAGTATCTACACCAGGACAGTCCGAAGACTCAACCTGCCCTGATTAGAAACGAGGATGGAAACCAGAATTGCAGAAAAACGGCGAAACCAAAGTAGCCGAGCTGGCCCGATTATTAAGGGCGAACTCAGCCAACGGCAAAAAGGACACCCAATCATCCTGATCAGCAGAAACAAAGCATCTCAGATATGTTTCCAAAGTTTGATTAGTTCGTTCGGTTTGGCCATTTGTCTGAGGATGGAAAGCCGAGGAAAAAGACAAATCAATGCCCATCCTAGCACAAGAGGATCGCCAAAACCTCGAAACAAACTGGGAACCTCTGTCAGAAACGATGTTCTCCGGGATACCATGTAAACGAACCACATGCTGGAAAAATAATGGCACCAAATCAGAGGAGGAAGGCAATTTAGACAAAGGTACCAAATGGACCATCTTAGAAAAGCGATCACAAACCACCCAAATGACCGACATCTTTTGAGAGACGGGGAGATCCGAAATAAAATCCATAGAAATATGCGTCCAGGGCCTCTTCGGGACCGGCAAGGGCAAAAGCAACCCACTGGCACGAGAACAGCAGGGCTTAGCCCGAGCACAAGTCCCACAGGACTGCACAAAAGAACGCACATCCCGTGACAAAGATGGCCACCAAAAGGATCTGGCCACCAAATCTCTGGTACCAAAGATTCCAGGATGCCCAGCCAACACTGAACAATGACTCTCAGAGATAACTCTACTAGTCCATCTATCAGGGACAAACAGTTTCTCCGCTGGGCAACGGTCAGGTCTATCAGCCTGAAATTTTTGCAGCACCCTTCTTGGTCAAATCAGTCAACGGTTTACCAACACTAGAAAAATTAGCAATGAAGCGCTGATAAAAATTAGCAAAGCCCAGGAACTTTTGCAAGCTCTTTACAGATGTCGGCTGAGTCCAATCGTAAATGGCCTGGACTTTAACAGGGTCCATCTCGATAGTAGAAGGGGAAAAAATGAACCCCAAAAATGAAACCTTCTGAACTCCAAAGAGACACTTTGACCCCTTCACAAACAAGGAATTCGCACGAAGGACCTGGAACACCATTCTGACCTGCTTCACATGAGACTCCCAATCATCCGAAAAGACCAAAATATCATCCAAATACACAATCAGGAATTTATCCAGGTACTCTCGGAAGATGTCATGCATAAAGGACTGAAATACCGATGGAGCATTGGAAAGCCCGAATGGCATAACCAGGTACTCAAAATGGCCCTCGGGCGTATTAAATGCTGTTTTCCATTCATCGCCTTGTTTAATACGCACAAGATTATACGCCCCTCGAAGATCTATCTTGGTGAACCAGCTAGCCCCTTTAATACGAGCAAACAAATCAGACAGCAACGGCAAAGGATACTGAAATTTGACTGTAATTTTATTAAGAAGGCGGTAATCAATACAAGGTCTCAAAGAACCATCCTTCTTGGCAACAAAAGAGAACCCTGCTCCTAACGGTGATGACGATGGGCGAATATGGCCTTTCTCCAAGGATTCCTTTATATAACTCCGCATAGCGGCGTGTTCTGGCACAGATAAATTGAACAATCGGCCCTTAGGAAACTTACTACCAGGAATCAAATTAATTGCGCAATCGCAATCCCTATGAGGAGGTAGGGCACTGGATTTGGGCTCATCAAATACATCCCGATAATCCGACAAAAACTCTAGGACTTCAGAAGGAGTGGAAGACGAAATAGACAAAAATGGAACATCACCATGTACCCCCTGGCAACCCCAAAACGACCACATCATGCAGATTATGCAACACCAGAAAGCGGATATCCTCCTGATGTGCAGGAGCCATGCACATGGTCAATTGGGTCCAGTACTGAGGCTTATTTTTGGCCAAAGGCGTAGCATCAATTCCTCTCAATGGAATAGGATACTGCAAGGGCTCCAAGAAAAAACCACAGCGCCTAGCATACTCCAAGTCCATCAAATTCAGGGCAGCGCCTGAATCCACAAATGCCATAACAGAATAGGATGACAAAGAGCAAATCAGAGTAACGGACAATAGAAATTTAGACTGTACAGTACCAATGGTGGCAGACCTAGCGAACCGATTAGTGCGCTTAAGACAATTGGAGATAGCATGAGTGGAATCACCACAGTAAAAACATAGCCCATTCCGACGTCTGTGTTCTTGCCGTTCAGCTCTGGTCAAAGTCCTATCACATTGCATAGGCTCAGGCCCATGCTCAGATAGTACCGCCAAATGGTGCACAGCTTTACGCTCACGCAAGCGTCGATCGATCTGAATGGCCAAAGACATAGACTCATTCAGACCAGCAGGCATGGGAAATCCCACCATGACATCCTTAAGGGCTTCAGAGAGACCCTTTCTGAAGATTGCTGCCAGGGCACATTCATTCCACTGAGTGAGCACAGACCACTTTCTAAACTTCTGACAATATATCTCCGCTTCATCCTGACCCTGACACAGAGCCAGCAAGATTTTCTCTGCCTGATCCACTGAATTAGGTTCGTCATAAAGCAATACAAGCGCCAGGAAAAACGCATCAACATCACGCAATGCCGGATCTCCTGGCGCAAGGGAAAATGCCCAGTCTTGAGGGTCACCACGTAACAAAGAAATAATGATCTTTACTTGTTGAACAGGGTCACCTGAGGAGCAAGGCTTCAAGGCAAGAAACAATTTAAAATTATTTTTGAAATTCAAGAACTTACATCTATCTCCAAAAAACAAATCAGGAATAGGAATCCTAGGCTCTGACATCGGATTCTGAACCACAAAATCTTGAATGTTTTGTACCCTTGTAGTGAGATTATCCATCCAAGAGGACTGACCTTGAATGTCCATGTTTACACCTGTGTCCTGAACCACCCAGAGGTAAAGGGGAAAAGAGAGACAAAACACACTGCAAAGAAAAAAAAATGGTCTCAGAACTTCTCTTATCCCTCTATTGAGATGCATTAGTACTTTGGGCCACCTGTACTGTTATGACCTGGTGGTCAGGACTATAATGGACCTGGTGGTTAAGAGCACACAGAATGACCTGATAGTCACTGATAATTAAGGACGAGCTCTGGGACGTGGGAACTCTGCTGACCGCAATCCCTAATCCTATAACACACACTAGAAATAGCCGTGAATTGCGCCTAACGCTCCCTATGCAACTCGGCACAGCCTAAGGAACTAGCTAGCCCTGAAGATAGAAAAATAAAGCCTACCTTGCCTCAGAGAAATTCCCCAAAGGAAAAGGCAGCCCCCCACATATAATGACTGTGAGTAAAGATGAAAATACAAACACAGAGATGAAATAGATTTAGCAAAGCGAGGACCGACTTACTGAACAGACTGAGGATAGGAAAGGTTGCTTTGCGGTCAGCACAAAAACCTACAAAAAGACCACGCAGAGGGCGCAAAAAGACCCTCCGCACCGACTCACGGTGCGGAGGCGCTCCCTCTGCGTCCCAGAGCTTCCAGCAAGCAAGACAATAATAAAAATAGCAAGCTGGACAGAAAAATAGCAAACTAAAGAAAAACAAACAGGAACTAAGCTTCTGATGGGAAGACAGGTCACAAGAACGATCCAGGAGTGAACTAGACCAATACTGGAACATTGACAGGTGGCATGGAGCAAAGATCTAAGTGGAGTTAAATAGAGCAGCCCACTAACGACTTAGCCTCGTCACCTGTGGAAGGAAACTCAGAAACACCCAGAGGAAGTCCATGGACAGAACCAGCCGAGGTACCATTCATGACCACAGGAGGGAGCCCGACAACAGAATTCACAACAGTAGAGCCACCACTAGGGGAGTACAGCCTAGGGAGGCGCTGCTCCTACTATGTCAATCCCACCTGCATTGTGGACTATCAGACCGGTGAGGGGCTGCAGGCATGTTCCATGACAAATCAGGTGCTGATGTAAGGATTCTTGGACTCAGGAAGTTTGGTGACCATGATAAGGGCCACACTTCCCCACCAGTTGACCCTAGTGGGTGTCTGCTGTATCCACGATGATGCCAAGGACTACTCCATCACAGGAAAACAAACATGGCATCTAAGAAGGTGTTACAGCGTTCATCTGAATGCCCTCCGCCCCCAAGTACTAGATAGTATAGGGCGGCCTAGTTACTAGGATACTTACATGCCTAATAATGGTGTCTTAGACCTTTGTAGATTGGAGGCCATTAGGCCGGTTCAGAGGCAGCGTCCAATGACTTGCCTTTTAAAGTCCCCATACATATTAGGCTAAAGTTGCATGAAAGCACTGATTTTGGGGGTTTGGTCAACTATATAATGTATTTAGGGGCCTCCCGACAGATGATGTCAGGGCAGAGAAGCATCTGGCATCCTGAATTTCAGAGACTAATCCGTTTGTTCTTCCTGTAGATAATCCTCCGATAGTGGAGTCTGGAGATGACTCTCTCATACAGACCACAGGAAAGCTGGAATATTTGTGTGTGTTGTGGAGTCAGGAGAGATAGCTCTCTGCCAAATGAAAAAAAAGTGAAAAAAATATCACAGTTCTAGCAACAACAAAAAATCTGACACTATAGGGAAAACAAAGTCACTGCACAATGTTAAGTCACGTCTTCTACAGGAAGAACATTTTCTTCCTGAAAATGATTGCAAACAAATTGGATATAATTCCACACCAAACATAAAAAGGGGTGGACAAAAGTATTGGCACTGTTCGAAAAATCATGTGATGCTTCTCTAATTTGTGTAATTAACAGCACCTGTAACTTACCTGTGGCACCTAACAGGTGTTGGCAATAACTAAATCACACTTGCAGCCAGTTGACATGGATTAAAGTTGACTCAACCTCTGTCCTGTGTCCTTGTGTGTACCACATTGAGCATGGAGAAAAGAAAGAAGACCAAAGAACTGTCTGAAGACTTGAGAAACCAAATTGTGAGGAAGCATGAGCAATCTCAAGGCTACAAGTCCATCTCCAAAGACCTGAATGTTCCTGTGTCTACCGTGCGCAGTGTCATCAAGACGTTTAAAGCCCATGGCACTGTGGCTAACCTCCCTAGATGTGGACGGAAAAGAAAAATTGACAATAGAGTTCAACGCAAGATTGTGCTGATGTTGGATAAAGAACCTCGACTTACATCCAAACAAGTTCAAGCTGCCCTGCAGTCTGAGGGTACAACAGTGTCAACCCGTACTATTCGTCGGCGTCTGAATGAAAAGGGACTGTGTGGTAGGAGACCCAGGAAGACCCCACTTCTTACCCCGAGACATAAAAAAGCCAGGCTGGAGTTTGCCAAAACTTACCTGAATAAGCCTAAAATGTTTTGGAAGAATGTTCTCCGGTCAGATGAGACAAAAGTAGAGCTTTTTGGGCAAAGGCATCAACATAGAGTTTACAGGAGAAAAAAAGAGGCATTCAAAGAAAAGAACACGGTCCCTACAGTCAAACATGACGGATGTTCCCTGATGTTTTGGGGTTGCTTTGCTGCCTCTGGCACTGGACTGCTTAACCGTGTGCATGGCATTATGAAGTCTGATGACTACCAACAAATTTTGCAGCATAATGTAGGGCCCAGTGTGATAAAGTTGGGTCTCCCTCAGAGTTCATGGGTCTTCCAGCAGGACAATGACCCAAAACACACTTCAAAAAGCACTAGAAAATGGTTTGAGAGAAAGCACTGGAGACTTCTAAGGTGGCCAGCAATGAGTCCAGACCTAAATCCCATAGACCACCTGTGGAGAGATCTAAAAATGGCAGTTTGGAGAAGGCAGAGCATTGTAAGAAACTCATTGATGGTTACGGAAGCGGTTGGTCCCAGTTATTTTGGCTAAAGGTTGTGCAACCAAGTATTAGGCTGAGGGTGCCAATACTTTTGTCTGGCCCATTTTTGGAGTTTTGTGTGAAATGATCAATGTTTTGCTTTTTGCTTCATTCTCTTTTGTGCTTTTTTATTTAAGAATTTGTGATTGCAATCATTTTCAGGAAGAAACTGAGTATTATCTGACAGAATTGCAGGAGTGTCAATACTTTTGGCCACAACGTTAAGATTATCACATCTCATATGTCTTTTGAAGTATTTCTTATGCAGCTTGTGTGTTTTTAATTTGCATTGCCAAGATTTCCTCATGTGTGTTCTATTTCATTAATTAAGTAGGAGTTTATTTAAATTTTCAGTGGGGTGTTCTGCCATGTGACCAGTGTTCAAGAATATTATTGATCGAATCGCGTATGATTCTTATACATCACCCCCTAGTTTATATTTGCAACATTGTCCGAGACGTCCTAATTGATGTTGCACCATTTTAAAAAGAATTTCTCCAAATAAAGCCAAATGAAAGATTTTTATCAACACCCTGGATCCATTTTCACACTGTTCAAGATGTCCAGAAGGCAGTCATTGACACACTCCACAAGGAGGGTACGCCAAAAAAGGTCATTGGTAAAGAATCTCTCTGTTCAGAGAGTGCTGTATCATACATAGTAACATAGCAAGGACAAAAAAACACATTTGTCCATCCAGTTCAGCCTATATTCCATCAGAATAAATCCTAATAATTGTATGATACAATATTGTTCTGCTCCAGGAAGACATCCAGGCCTCTCTTGAACCCCTCGATGGAGTTCGCCATCACCACCTCCTCAGGCAAGGAATTCCAGATTCTCACTGCCCTAACAGTAAAGAATCTTCTTCTATGTTGGTGGAAAAACCTTCTATCCTCCAGACGCAGAGAATGCCCCCTTGTGCCCGTCACCTTCCTTGGTATAAACAGATCCACTGAGAGATATTTGTATTGTCCCCTTATATACTTATATATGGTTATTAGATCGCCCCTCAGTCGTCTTCTTTCTAGACTAAATAATCCTAGTTCCATTATATCCTTCCTGAGCACCGGTGCCCAAAACTGGACACAGTACTCCATGTGCGGTCTAATTTGTGATTTGTACTGAGGCAGTATAATGTTCTCATCATGTGTATCCAGACCTCTTTTAATGCACCCCATGATCCTGTTTGCCTTGGCAGCTGCTGCCTGGCACTGGCTGCTCCAGGTAAGTTTATCATTAACTAGGATCCCCAAGTCCTTCTCCCTGTCAGATTTACCCATTGGTTTCCCGTTCAGTGTGTAATGGTGATATTGATTCCTTCTTCCCATGTGTATAACCTTACATTTATCATTGTTAAACCTCATCTGCCACCTTTCAGCCCAAGTTTCCAACTTATCCAGATCCATCTGTAGCAGAATACTATCTTCTCTTGTATTAACTGCTTTACATAGTTTTGTATCATCTGCAAATATCGATATTTTACTGTGTAAACCTTCTACCAGATTGTTAATAAATATGTTGAAGAGAACAGATCCCAATACCGACCCCTGCGGTACCCCACTGGTCACAGCGACCCAGTTAGAGACTATACCATTTATAACCACCCTCTGATTTCTATCACTAAGCCAGTTACTAACCCACTTACAAAAATATTTAGAATTGAGAGTCCTCAGTGGTTGACACCTTTTAATAGCTAACTGAAACGATGGTAACAAAATGCAAGCTTTCGAGACTACTCTGGTCCCTATCCACTGGCTAACACGGTACCAAGATATAGATCTTTCCTTTACCCATTTACACACATTTTCACCCAGACCCGGCATGCTGTATCCAAGCATATTAATGGAAAATGGAGTGAAAAGAAAAATTGTGGTAGAAAAAGGAGCACAAGCAACTGGGATTACTGCAGCCTTGAAAGGATTGTTAAGAAAAGGCCATTGAAAAATGTGGGGGAGATTCACAAGGAGTGGACTGCGGCTGGAGTCATTGCTTCAAGAGCCACCACACACAGACGTATCCAGGACATGGGCTACAAGGGTCCCATTCCTTGTGTCAGCCACTCATGGCCTACAGATAATACCAGAAGTCTTACATGGGCCAAGGAGAAAAAGAACCGGACTGTTGCCCAGTGGTCCAAGGTGCCCATGATACTGTATGGAGGAATATACCGTCCATTTTCTGACCTATTCTAGAATGTACAATAGATATCACTCATGTAGTGTAAAGGTACCTTCACACATAACGATATTGTTAACGATATCGTTGCTTTTTGTGACGTAGCAACGATATCGTTAATGAAATCGTTATGTGTGACAGCGACCAACGATCAGGCCCCTGCTGGGAGATCGTTGGTCGCTGAAGAAAGTCCAGAACTTTATTTTGTCGCTGGACTCCTGCTGACATCGCTGGATCGGCGTGTGTGACACCGATCCAGCGATGTCTTCACTGGTAACCAGGGTAAACATCGGGTAACTAAGCGCAGGGCCGCGCTTAGTAACCCAATGTTTACCCTGGTTACCATGCTAAAAGTAAAAAAAAAAACAAACACTAGATACTTACCTACAGCCGTCTGTCCTCCAGCGCTGTGCTCTGCACTCCTCCTGTACTGGCTGTGAGCCGGAAAGCAGAGCGGTGACGTCACTGCTCTGCTTTCCGGCTCACAGCCAGTACAGGAGGAGAGCAGAGAAGCAGAGCGCAGCGCTGGAGGACAGACGGCTGTAGGTAAGTATCTAGTGTTTTTTTTTACTTTTAGCATGGTAACCAGGGTAAACATGGGGTTACTAAGCGCGGCCCGCGCTTAGTTACCCGATGTTTACCCTGGTTACCGGCATCGTTGGTCGCTGGAGAGCGGTCTGTGTGACAGCTCTCCAGCGACCAAACAGCGACGCTGCAGCGATCCGGATCGTTGTCGGTATCGCTGCAGCGTCGCTATGTGTGACGGGGCCTTAAGAAGTGAAATCTTTGGCATTGTACTGTACCTATATTTCTCTGCCGTGTCTGTGCATCATGAATTGTGGTGAGTGTTATGGAGGCTACTGAGACTCTCCAGGGGCCCCCGAAAACCTGGAGCCGGCCCTGCAAGTGGGAACATTATACTGTGTGGGGCCAGAATGGGGCCCTGTACTATGAGAACAATCCATTACCCCACTTCCTGTCTCCCATAGTTGGGCCGTATGTATCTATTACAGGAAACAGAACAAAACGTTATGATTCTTATAAAGGGGCAACAAAAACACCGAAAGAGCCTCCGTACTGAAGGGGTTAATGTCCCCCACACCCAGTAATGGGGAATCTCCAGCACCTACCTCAACCTGCAGAGCCGCACACCAGATATATGGCTGCTCTGTGCGCACAGGACCTGTGATGAGGTCACAGGAGGGGAGGAGTCAGGGGTCACATGATCAGGGGCCTCAGTGTATGCAGGACTCTGCTGTGCTGGTTGTCATGGTGCTGGATGAGGGGAAGTTTATGTGTGTGGGGTCAGGAGGGGTTTACAGTGTGTATGTAGCAGAGCCGTGTGTGTACTGGGTGTACGGAGCAGAGCCACGTGTGTACGAGGTGTACGGAGCAGAGCCGCATGTGTACGAGGTGTATGGAGCAGAGCCACATGTGTTATGATCAGGTGGCCTTGGAGCAGCATGAAATGACCTTCGCTGGAGCAGTGGTAACTTTACTGACCGCAATCCCTGATCCTATCATCGCTACTAGAAGTAGCCGTGGGGTGTGCCTAACCAGACCTAGAAACCTCGACACAGCCTAAGGACTAAATATCCCTAAAGATGGAAATAGGAAAACTCTCTTGCCTCAGAGTAGACTCCCAAAGGATAGGTAGCCCCCCACAAATAATGACTGTGAGTAGGAGAGGAAAAGACACACGCAGACAGAAAGCAGGGATAAGCAAAGGAGGCCACTTCTACCTAGATAGGAAAGGATAGTACAGGATACTATGCGGTCAGCATAAAACACTACAAAATATCCACAGCAGAAAAATACAAAAACTCCACCACCTAAATAAAGATGTGGAGAGTATATCTGCGACTCCAGCGAGTCCAACTAGACTGAGAAAAACATCAGGCACAGTCTAGCAGGAACAAAATAGAAACAAGATAAGCACAGAAAATACGTAAACACACAGCAGTGTGTCTAAAAAAATGAAGAAAACACTTATCTTAGCTGAATTGGCAGCAAGCAGGAGGGGCCAGGCAGAGGACCAACACTTCCAAAGGAACATTGACTACTGGCAAGGACTAATGAGTCCTGCACAGCAAAATACCCCAGTCCGAATTGCAATTAGCAGAAACACCTGTCCAAGACTGCTGCTCAGGAATAACTGCATTACCATCAACAACCACCGAAGGGAGCCCAAGAGCAGAATTCACAACACGCATGTGTACGAGGTGTACGGAGCAGAGCCGCGTGTGTACGAGGTACGGAGCAGAGCCGCGTGTGTACGAGGTGTACGGAGCAGAGCCGCGTGTGTACGAGGTGTATGGAGCAGAGCCGCGTGTGTACGAGGTGTATGGAGCAGAGCCACGTGTGTACGAGGTGTATGGAGCAGAGCCGCGTATGTACGAGTTGTATGGAGCAGAGCTGCATGTGTACGAGGTGTACGGAGCAGAGCCGCGTGTGTACGAGGTGTACGGAGCAGAGCCGCGTGTGTACGAGGTGTATGGAGCAGAGCCACGTGTGTACGAGGTGTATGGAGCAGAGCCGCATGTCTACGAGGTGTATGGAGCAGAGCCGCATGTGTACGAGGTGTATGGAGCAGAGCCGCGTGTGTACGAGGTGTACGGAGCAGAGCCGCGTGTGTACGAGGTGTATGGAGCAGAGCCACGTGTATACGAGGTGTATGGAGCAGAGCCACGTGTGTAAGAGGTATATGGAGCAGAGCTGCGTATGTACGAGGTGTATGGAGCAGAGCTGCGTGTGTACGAGGTGTATGGAGCAGAGCCGCGTATGTACGAGGTGTATGGAGCAGAGCCGCGTGTGTACGAGGTGTATGGAGCAGAGCTGCGTGTGTACGGAGCAGAGCTGCGTGTGTATGAGGTGTACGGAGCAGAGCCGCATGTGTTCAAGATGTACGGAGCAGAGCCGTGTGTGTGCGGGGTGTATGGAGCAGAGCCACATGTGTGAGTTGTATGGAGCGGAACCACATGTGTAGAGGGTGTACGGAGCAGAGCCGCGTGTGTACAACGTGTACAGAGCAGAGCCGCATGTGTTCAAGGTGTACGGAGTAGAGCCGTGTGTGTGCGGGGTGTATGGAGCAGAGCCACATGTGTACAGGGTGTATGGAGCAGAGCCATGTGTGTGTGCGGGGAGTATGCAGGGCCGCCATTACAGAAGGCAGCTGCCTAGGACCTCCACTCCCCCAGGGGCCCCCCAGCCAGTCGCCTGCCGCCAACACCATCTGTGCCAACTCCCCCTGCCAGCGCCGACGCATTCCACTACACCGGCATATATGACGCCTGTACAGTTCAATGTAATGATGGAGAAGAGAGCATCAGCGGACACTCCCTCTCCCATCATTCCCCTCTGCCTCTGACACTACGGGTGCACGACGTCACTACCTGCTGTGTCCCGGGCAGACTGCATCCCTGAGACAGGAGCCGAGAGCAGAGCGGGGCACGAAGAGAGGTGAGGAGTGTGTGGTTTTTTGGTTTTGTTTTAATCTATCAATGAGTGAGTACTGGACTGTGGAGCCATTCTTGGGGGGGAAGTGCGGCTACATTATATTCGATGGGGGCTGTATTACATTCTATGGGGGGCTGTATTACATTCTAGGGTAGTTGTATTATATTCTATGGGGACTGTATTATAGTCTATGGGGGGCTGTATTACATTCTATGGGGGATGTATTATATTCTATGGAGGGCTGTATTGCATTCTATGGGGTGCTTTATTTTATTCTATGGGGTGCTGTATTATATTCTATGGGGGCTGTATTACATTCTATGAGGACTGTATTATATTCTCTGGGGGGCTGTATTACATTCTAGGGCAGCTGTATTATAGTCTATGGGGTTCTGTTTTATATTCTATGGGGGCTGCATTACATTCTATGGAGGGCTGTATTATATTCTATGGGGGGCTGTATTACATTCTATGGGGAGCTGTAATACATTCTAGGGTAGTTATATTATATTCTATGGGGATTGTATTATTGTCTATAGGGGGCTGTGTTACATTTTATGGGGACTGTATTATATTCTATGGGGGGCTGTATTACATTCTATTGGGGTGCTGTATTATATTCTATGGATATCAGGACCCTGTCAGCACCGATGCGCTGCCACGGCTGAGCAGGGTGACACCCACACTGCAGGAGAGCCCGAGGTCAGATGACACGGGGAAAGTTCAGGCTGACGGGACCTGCGCAGCGTGCTGAAGGTAGCAGAAAACAGAAGGACCTACGATCATGTGACCACAGGGGGCGGGGCTTAGCATCCTGCTACTGGAGGATTTTAAAGGCACCCTGAAATAGAGGAAAGGAAAACTCAAGTCGTACAAATGAGGGTCATACACGGAGAGGGTGGCGCGGTACAGAAGGGGCGAGCAGAGAATAGTCAGAACGTAATAGTCATACACAGAGATAGCAGCGCAGTACAAAAGGGACAGACAGAACTCTAAATGGGGACAGAACCAGGTCAGAACCAGACAGGCATAAAGTAGCACAGGCACAAAGCATAGGCACAACAGGGTCACACACACTCGGCCAAGGGTCAGAGTATAATAGACAGAGGATGGCTCCACAATGAGGCTATAAAAAGCCTCCCAGAATCCCAGAGTGAGGCCATCCAAGTTAACCCTAAAACCACCTAATCCCAGAATCTCAGCAGACCATGACAGTACCCCCCTTTTAACGGGGGGCCTCCGGACCCCCAGGTTTCTCAGGGTGTCGGGCATGGAATGCACGAACCAGGCGGTCAGCGTGTACCGATCTGGCTGGTACCCAAGACTGATCCTCCGAACCGTACCCCCTCCAATGCACCAGATATTGCAAAGACCCCCGAACCCGCCTGGAGTCCACAATATTCTGCACTTCAAACTCCATATGCCCATCAACCAAGACCGGAGAAGGATTGGCGTCTGAATCCTCCCTCACTGACCCCAAAGGCTTAAGTAAGGACCTATGAAACACATTATGGAGTTTTAAAGAGGGGGCAGACGAAGGCGATAGGCTACCGGGTTCACCACCTCCATGACTTCATAGGGGCCAATAAATTTAGGTCCAAGTTTGACGGAGGGCACTCGAAGACTTATGTTCCGTGTGGAAAGCCAAACTTTATCTCCACATTGCAACATCTGAGCAGAGTCCCTTTTTTTATCTGCAAAAAGTTTATATTTTTGCTGAGCCCTAGAAATATTTAGTCGAACCTTTGACCAAACATCCCTGAGACGACCCCGTCCTTTGCCCCCGAGCAACCGGAATCCATACGAGAGAATTCGCCAAAATTAAAGTTTATCCCATAATTAACAAAAATGGTGACCTACCGGTAGACTGGTTTACTCAGTTGTTGAAGGCGAACTCTGCTAACGGTAAGGCATCAGACCAGTCGCTTTGCAGGGAAGAAGTCAAGCACCGCAGAATTTGTTCAAGTGACTGGTTGGTGCGTTCAGTTTGTCCGTTACTCTCTGGATGATACGCTGAGGAAAATGACAAGGATATCCCCAATTTTTTGCAAAATGCCCGCCACAACTTAGACACAAATTGAGACCCTGTATCTGACACAATATTCATAGGCACCCCGTGCAAGCGTACCACCTGGGAAAGAAAAAGTCTAGAGAGAGTCTCTGCTGAAGGTAAACTTGCCATGGGTACAAAATGTGCTAATTTAGAAAATCTGTCCACAATTACCCAAATAAGCCGGATTACTCACCAGTAATACTCTTTTAGTGAATCCACAACAGCACCCTACTGGAGGGATCCGACCCACAGTATCAGGAAACCTACAGAAAGATAAAAGGGGGCGGTCTGCCTTTCCTCCTCAGTTTTGATTTCAGAGTTTCCGGAGGACCACCAGTGTTAGGCAAATATCATTATTAATTTAAAATTAATTTGCTCTATGTTTGATAAGAGGAATTTTTACTCATTAGTATATACTATATTAACCTAGGGAGGGATGTGAGAGGGTGCTGTCGTGGACTCACTAAAAGAGTATTACCAGTGAGTAATCTGGCTTTTTACCCTTCGCCACGACAGCACCCTACTGGAGATTTTCCGGAGACCATCACCTAGGGAGGGACAACCGTGCTGAGGACAGTCCTGCCAAAGTCTAGGTCAGAAGTTGATGATAGGTCAAGCCTATAGTGGTTATAGAAGGTACAGTAGAAGGATCTGACCAAGTTGCCGCCTTACATATAGTTTCAATTGAGACGTCTCCTCTTTCGGCCCAGGAGGATGCCATAGCTCTGGTAGAGTGCGCTTTTATGCCTTCCGGAGGGTTTTCTTTCCTCGCGGAATAAGCCAGTCTGATAGACTCCCTGATCCACCGGGGTAAGGTGCTTTTTGTGACTCCATGACCCTTCTTGTGACCCTGGAAGGATATGAACAGAGCCCTACACTGTCGCCATCTTCTGGTCCTTTCAATATATTATAACACTACTCTCCTAAAATCTAGAGTGTGATACTTCTGTTCTTCACGAGTGGAGGGATTACTAAAGAAGGTGGGCAGGAGTATTTCTTGTGATCTATGAAATTTCTTTGCTACCTTGGGAAGGTAGGAGGGGTCTGGTTTAAGAATCAAATTATCCTGAAAAGTCAGTAGGAAAGGTGGATCTATAGAAAGAGCTTGGATGTCACCGATTCTCCTAGCCGAAGTCAGTGCTACCAAGAGGGCCATTTTTAGTGATAGGTATTTAATGGGTATTGAGTCTATTGGTTCGAATGGAGAGTCTGTTAGGGCTTGTAAAACTAAATTTTGATCCCAGGGTGGAATTCTAGGTATGTTAACGGGATTTATCCGTTCGCAAGCTGTGATAAATCGGGATACCCATCTATTTCCCGCAATGTTATGGCCATAGAGAGTGCCTAGTGCTGATACGTGAACTTTTAACGTATTTACAGATAGACCTAGTTCCCTCCCTTTTTGAAGGAATTCCAAGATAGATTGTATTGGAATTTCTGATGTGATGGGAGATGTATGGAATTGTAAGAATTTCTTCCAAATTTTTGTATATATTTTTGGGGTAGAATGTTTTCTACTTTGGAGGAGTGTGTCAATCAATCCCTCAGAGAACCCCTTAGTTTTAGCATTTGCCTTTCAAATTCCAGGCCGTCAGATGGAGATTGTCCACCTGAGGGTGGAAAAACGGTCCCTGGAATAGAAAGATGGGTATCGAGGGGAGGACCCAAGGGTCTGAGACCGACATGGTTTTTAGGCACGAGAACCATGGCCTTTTGAGCCAGAATGGAGCTATCAGTATAATTCTCGCTCCTTCTTCTCTGATTTTCCGTATGATCTGAGGTAATATTATCGGAGGGAAGGCGTATGCTAGACTGAATTGCCAAGGGGCTTGGAGAGCATCTAGAATGTCCAGATGATCTGCTAAAGACAGGGAGGCAAATTTCTGGACTTGTCTGTTTCTTCTTGTGGCGAAGAGATCTATTTGAGGACGACCCCATCCTCTCTTGGAAGACATGATGGTTTAGGCACCATTCCCCCTGTCTCAAGGGGTGTCGACTTAAGAAGTCTGCCTGCTGGTTGCTTTCTCCCTTTATGTGAAGTACAGTAAGGGATAATAGATGTTTTTCTGCTAGATCCAAGATTTTCCCAGCTGAAGACATCAGAGTCTCTGATCAAATACCTCCTTGTCTGTTTAGATATGCCACTGTGGTGGTGTTGTCGGAAAGGATTCTGACGTCTTTTCCCCGGAGCTGTGGGAGAAAATGATATAAGGCGTATTTTACTGCATTTAACTCTAAGGTTAGATGAGATGTGGCATTCTTCCGTGTCCCATAACCCATGGCAAAATTTACTTCCCATATAGGCGCACCATCAGTGAGGACTGGCATCAGTGGTTATATTGTGAGATGGTGTTATTACCCATGGAACACCATTCATTAAATGGTTAGAATCTAGCCACCACGTTAAGGAAGTTAAAACTTCTTGGGACAAAGTTATTTTTGCATTCAGGTGACCAAGTAGTCGTCTTTCCTCTTGGAGGTTTTGGCGTTGCAGTGTCCGGGTATGGTATTCTGCCCATTGAACAGCAGGGGTAAGAGATCCCAGTAACGACATAGCTCTCCTTAGGGACATGTGTGGGTTATCCATCGCAGCGGTGACTTTATGTCTGATGAGTGATATCTTTACCTGAGGGAGAAGACACTTTTGGGTTATGGAGTCTAGATGGAACCCCAGAAACGCTTGGAGTGAAAGTGGAGTAAGTCTGGATTTGTTCATATTGATGATCCAGCCTAGTCTCTGTAGAGATGAAATTGCGTGAGCCAACCGGTCAGCACATTGAGAAACTGAATTTCCGATGACCAAAAAGTCATCAAAGTAGGGTACAATTAATGTCTCTTTTTGGCGAAGATAAGCCATCACCTCTAGAATCACTTTGGTGAAGATCCTTAGCACTGTGGAGAGGCCAAAGGGCATAGCTGCATACTGGAAATGACGAATCTTGCCTTCAATTGTCACCGCTACGCTGAAGAATTTCTGGTATCTGTCATAGATAGGGAGATGATAATAAGCATCCTTTAGATCAATGCCCCCCATCATACAGTTTGGAAAAAATAGCTTTATGGTGGATCTAATAGACTCCATTTTAAACGTATTATTTTAAATAAATGAATTAAGCTGTTTAAGGTTTATGATTGTTCTGAATGAACCATCGGGTTTGGAAATCAGGAATAAGGGAGAATAGAATCCTCTACCTTCCTGCCCCTCAGGAACCTGGACTAAAACCCATTTTGATAATAGGGTTTGGATTTCAACCTCAAGGGCCTCTTGTTGTATAGGCGAGCTGACGGATGTTATAATATATGATTCATGGGGAAAATGAGAGAATTGTAATTTTATTCCTTCTCTGATTATATTTAAAATCCACAAACTGGTTGTTATTTTTTCCCACTGAGTGGCGAAAAATTTTAGTCTGCCCCCTACTGGAGTGGTTTTATCATCAGTATTTGTTTTCTTTTGGGGGGTTGGGTCTTCTGAACATGGTACCTCTCTGTTTGTCTTCTTTAGTGGCTCTTGTTGTCGATCTGTCCGTTTGCCTTCTTTTGCCAAACGGGAGTAGAGTTGTCAGGAAAAGCTTTTTTCCAGTTTTTTTCCTTTTTGAGTATCTCATCTAAGGTTTTAGCAAAGAGGAACTCACCCTCACATGGGATTGCGCATATTTTAGATTTTGACTGCGCGTCCCTTTTCCAGCTTTTCATCCATAACGCTCGTCTTGCGTTGTTTACAAGACCTGCAGATCTTGCTGCCAAGCGGAGAGAATCTGCGGATGCGTCCGCCATAAAGGCTGCTGCCCCTTGTATTAAGGGGATAGCAGCCTGCAATTTTTCCCTTGAGATTTTATTTTCAATCTGTTGGTCTAACTGGTCAATCCAGATCAGCATTGATCTGGCGGTGCAACTGCTAGCCACTGCTGGTTTGAATATGTCTGTAGTTGCCTCCCAGGACCTTTTAAGGGATGACTCAGCTTTGCGATCCAGAGGGTCAGAAAGTAGTCCCACATCTTCTACGGGTAATGTGGACTGCTTAGAGGTAGAGGCAACGGCTGCATCAAACTTGGGGATTTTAGTCCACGTAAGTAGCTCATCGTCACTAAACGGGTATTTTCGTTTTGACGCTGAGGGTAGAAAGCTTCTCTGATCCTGCTTCTCCCACTGTCTTCTTATTAATGCTTTCACTGCCGGGATGACTGGAAAACATCTCCTTTTTTCTATCTGCTAAACCCGCAAATATTATGTCTTGCGTGGTTTGTGCGCCTTTTGTCTCTTCACACCCCATAGTGTCTCTTATTGACTTTACTAAATTGTCCACACTCTCCAAGGGAAAACACGAACATCCCTCAATTTCAGAAGATGATGATGGTGATGATGGAGGCTTCTGAGAGTACTGTTTGGCCACTATCGGAATCTGACGAAGGTGTTGGTATTTTAGATTTACTTTTGCGTGGCTTATCCTGGGACATGGCTTTTAACTCCTCTCTGATAATGGCACGTAAGTCCATAATAGACACTGCCGCTCCCTGAGTTGTTTCCGTTATACAGTCCTTGCAAAGTTTTTTAGGGTATGAGTCTGGTAGGGGCTGGCTACATAAGGCACATTCCTTATGTTTGGTCTTTTGTCATTTTTTAATCTGACCAGAATAAGACATAGCGAGAGAAGGAGAAAGAGAGAGGAGAAAGAGAGAAAGAAGGGAGATGGCATCAGCTTAATAGGCAGAGTTAAAAACTCACCCAGTGAAGCTATTAGTACCGGATCAGAAAGCCGAGGTCCTGTCCTGGATCAGTCCACCGTGTCGCTTTTACGACCGGTATCTGAGGATCCTCTGTTGGAGCCGTTGGGGGGTACTGGTTCTCCTGCTGTAGGGTCCATGGCACCTGGGGATGACATCTTGCATCGCCGAATTACAGTGGTTAACTGATTTATGTAAGGCGTCGTTTTTTTGCTGCTTTTTTTTTTTTGTGCGGCACTCCGCATGCGCAAACTCGCGCTTCCCCCGCTGCTGATCTCAGCCTGGATGCCCCGAAAATTCAGTGTCTACTTCCGGGGTGAATGGAGTTATGGCGGTCGGCACCGGCGCGGTCCGGGATTCAAGCACCAGACCACAATTTGGAACGCTGCCCTCACTTACCTGACTCCTGTCGGTCAAGGCTTCTCCTGCGCCGCTGCAGCCGCATAATGCTGATGAGGCCGGGGCGGCCTTCCCCGGACCCGGCCATCTGCAAACCTTCCCACATGAGGAGGGAGCCGTCAAACGGAACTCCCCCGATGCTGTTTCCAGACTGCAGCCCCTGTCATTCCGGAGACACTGCACAGGCGGCATTCTTAGCCCAGGTATCTTTTCCGTAGTTCTAATCCTGTCGTTCCCGCAGGAACAGGAAACCTAAACTGAGGAGCAAAGGCGGACCGCCCCCTTTTATCTTTCTGTAGGTTTCCTGTTCCTGTGGGGCGGATCCCTCCAGTAGGGTGCTGTTGTGGTGAAGGGTAAAAACAGTATTTCCACAGGACAATGGAAGATTGGTGATGAAGTCCATGGACAAATGAGTCCATGGTCTTCCCGGAATTGGTAAAGGCACCAATTCCCCGGCCAGCCAGCAATGAGAGCTCTTAGAACGGGCACAAATTCCACATGCAGCGACATGTTTCTTAACATTCGAAGCCATTAAAGGCCACCAAAAAACTCTTGCCACTGCTTCTCGCATGGCCGCTATACCCGGATGAGCACTCAACTTCGAATCATGGAACTCCCACAGGAGTTTGGTATGCAAATGTTGTGGAACAAATAATTTGGACCTTGGTGCTGAAGATTGAGCCCCCACAATCTCCCGCTCCAATTCCGATGACACTTCGGCAACCATGATACTGGGTTGAAGAAAAGGGGACGGCGGATCGGGGACAGACAATGGTTCAAAACTACGTGTCAAAGCATCAGCCTTCACATTTTTTTATGGTCTGTGATAACTGTAATAGGGTGAGCCGCCCCCTCCAAAAAATGCCTCCATTCTTCGAACGCCAATTTAATAGCCAAGAGCTCCCTATTGCCTATGTCATAATTTTTTTCAGTGGGAGAAAATGTCTTTGAAAAATAGGCACAAGGCCTGAGATTAGTTAGGGAAGCCGGTCCTTGTGATAACACTGCTCCCACCCCCACCTCAGAAGCATCAACCTCAACCACAAATGCCATAGAAGGGTCGGATTGAACCAGGATCAGCAGATGTGAAACAGTTTTTTAGCTTTAGAAATGACTGTTTAGCTAACGGGGACCAATTCCTGACATCTGCCCCTTTACTAGTGAGATCAGTGAAAGCCTTTGTTATCTGTGAGAACCCTTTAATAAACTTGCGATAATAATTTGCGAATCCCAAGAAGCGCTGGAGTCCCTTAAGGTCCCGAGGCTGGACCCACTCCACAATAGCTTGCACCTTCTTGGGATCCATGTGAAACCCCTGAGGTGAGATAATAAGACCTAAATATGACAATTCTTGAACAAAAAATGAACATTTCTCGAGTTTGACATACAATTGATTTTCTCAGAGCCTCTGGAGTACAGTTTTAACATGTAACAAATGTGACTGTTTATCGGCAGAATAAATCAGGATATCATCCAGGTATACAACTACAAAGCGGCCGATGAGGTCCGAGAATACAACATTAATAAAATTTTAGAAAACCGCTGGTGCATTGGTGAGACCAAACGGCATTACCAAGTTCTCAAATAATCCCTCAGAAGTATGAAAAGCAGTTTTCCACTCATCCCCTTCCCGTATCCTTATCAGATTATAGGCCCCTCTAAGATCCATTTTAGAGAACCATCTGGATCCAGAGAGCTGATTACACAGATCGGGAATCAAAGGCAGGGGATATATGTTCCTGACAGTGATTTTATTTAACTCTCGAAAGTCGAGGCAGGGACGTAGGCCGCCATCTTTTTTCTTGACAAAGAAAAGTTCCGCTGCTACCGGGGAAACTGAAGGTCTTAAGGTATGTTTCCATGTTCAGGAAACGCTGCGTTTTTGACGCTGCGTTGAGCCGCAGCATCAAAAACGCAGCGTCCAGATGTTACAGCATAGTGGAGGGGATTTCATGAAATCCCATCTCCACTATGCATTAAAAGATGCATGCGGCAAACCTGCGAAAACGCACATGCGGCGCGTCTTTTAAGAACGCAGCATGTCCTTACATTGCAGAAACAACGCAAGGACAACGCAGGTGACCTGCCAGTGACCTCAGGTGCAGATTTGTTCAGGATTTAACCTGCATAAAATCCTGACCAAATCCTGATGCAATCCTGAACGTGGACACATACCCTTATGTGCCCCTTACGAAGGCTCTCAGCAATATATTGTTTCATAGCCAGGCGCTCCGGACCAGACAAATTTAACAAACGAGGTTTGGGCAATTTGGTTCCTGGAATAAGATCGATGGCACAGTCAAATGGCCTATGAGGGGGTAACGCCTCGGCCTCACTTTCTGAAAAAACATCCTCAAAGTCTTTTAGGTACTCCGGAATACCCTCCAGACTAACAGAAGACATAGAGACAGGTTTTGCAATTTTCACACAAAAAACAGATTTATGGTAACAGTCGACACATTTGGACCCCCACTTGACAATCTCCCCCAATTCCCAATCAATCATAGGATTGTGGCGTTGAAGCTAAGGCATGCCCAAAACCAGCCCTGCGGGAAATTTGTCCATAACAAAACATTCTATTTCTTCCATGTGGGAAGAACCAATTTTCAACACAAATTTCTCAGAAACAGAAAGAATCCCTGTTTGGGTGAGAGGAGATGAGTCGATGGCCACGACTTTAAGTGGAGTATGAAGCCTGACTGTCCCTATCTGGTGTTGGGAAATGATATCAGAGCTGACCAGGTTGAGAGATGAACCACTATCCACCAGTGCTGTAGAGAAAAAACGATAATTGTCTACCAACAGTTCAACCTTTAGAAAAACCTTAGCACATGAGGAAGGAAGTACCTTAAGGTCTGAGCAGCCTCCTCGACCACTACTCAGACATAGTCATTTTACGTTGCCTTGGAGGACGACAGACACTCCTTTTTCCAGTGACCGGACTCCCCACAGTAAAAACAAAGCTGTTTCTCCCAGTGACATTCTCTCTCTTTTTCTCTGATAGAGGTGACGCCAACTTCCATAGGCTCAGGAGTAGCAGATGCGATACCAGTCTCTTTGCTGCTGGAGAATATAGATGTCTCGGACTGCATGATGCCCCTAGCCCGAAGCCTGCGGTCCATACGCACTGCTTGCGTAATGGCATCCTCCGAAGTGTCTGGTGGAGGAAGAAGGGCCAGTGCATCTTGGAGGCGTTCAGACAGCCTTCTGTGGAATAGACCCCGAAGGGCAGCATCATCCCACGAGATCTCCGCTGCCCAGCGTCAGAACTCCGCACAGAACCACTCAGCCTAGCGTTTACCCTGGCGCACATTCATCACCATATCTTCAGCCATACGAACCCTGTCAGGTTCATCATATATACGACCCAGGGCTTCAAAAAAGCCATCAACAGTTATTCTCTCTGGGGCAGAAAGAGATAGAAAAAAGGCCCATGCTTGTGGAGCACCCCGGAGTAGGGAAATGACAAACCCCACACTCTGGAACTCGTCCCTGGAGGAGCGGGGCCTTAGAGAAAAAAAAAGCTTGCATCCTTCTCTGAAGGATCTGACCTCCCTTTTATCCCCTGAGAAAGGATCTGGCAATTTGACCAGAGATTCAGGGGACGCTAATGACACATCTCTACCCCCAGAACAATGAGTCCCTGCAGCGACAACTCCCTGCACAGTACCCACCAACTGTTGCTGGGTATGAGCCATCGCACGCTGTTCCACACTGAGTGTCTGGAACATTTGAATCAGGTTCTTGACCTGATCAGCCACAGCTTGCATGGGATCCATAGTGCTAATTTGCACAGAAAATCACACAAATTTCCCCAACCTAAAAAGTATGGTCGCTTATAATATCAGGACCCTGTCAGCACCGGCATGCTGCCACGGCTGAGCAGGGTGACTCACCCACACTGCAGGAGAGCCTTGGGTCAGATGACACAGGGAAAGCTCAGGCAGACGGGACCTGCGTAGCATGCTGAAGGTAGCAGAAAACAGAAGGACCTACGATCATGTGACCACAGGGGGCGGGCTTAGCGTCCTGCTACTGGAGATAAATGCAGGATTTTACAGGCACCCTGAAATAGAGGAAAGGAAAACTCAAGTCGTACAAATGGGGGTCATACACGGAGAGGGCGGCGCGGTACAGAAGGGGCGAGCAGAGAATAGTCCGAACGTAAGCAAGTAGTCATACACAGAAATAGCAGCGCAGTACAAAAGAGACAGACAGAACTCTAAACGGGGACAGAACCAGGTTAGAACCAGACAAGCAGGGGAGCCGCTATCATGGGGCAAGTTGTGCCCTTTGCTTCAGGCAGCAGTCGTTACTGAAAGACAGGGGGCGGCAGAGCGGCGGTCACAACACCTGGTGCCGACTCTCGATAATCCCTGACATTTGCTGTCACTAGTGCGGTGCGCGTGCCCCTGCTCACAACCCACGGTGAGCAATATCAGCCGGTCATCCCTGCACTCGCAAAGCAGCACACCACATATTGGCTGCTTTGTGCTGGTTGCCATGGTAAGTGTGTGTATGAGGTGTATGGAGCGGAGCCATGTGTTTATGAGGTGTATGGAGTGGAGCCGTGTGTATATGAGGTGTACGGAGCGGAGCCGTGTGTGCATGAGGTGTATGGAGCGGAGCCATGTGTGTATGAGGTGTATGGAGCAGAGCTGAATGTGTACGAGGTGTACAGAGCAGAGCCGTGTGTGTATGAGGTGTATGGAGCGGAGCTGAATGTGTACGAGGTGTACGGAGCAGAGCCGTGTGTGTATGAGGTGTATGGAGTGGAGCCGTGTGTGTATGAGGCGTACGGAGCAGAGCCGCATGTGTGTGAGGCGTACGGAGCGGAGCTGCATGTTTATGAGGTGTACGGAGCGAAGCCGGGTGTGTATGAGGTGTGCGGAGCGGAGTCGGGTGTGTATGAGGTGTGCGGAGCGGAGTCGGGTGTGTATGAGGTGTATGGAGCGGAGCCGGGTGTGTGCAAGGTGTATGGAGCGGAGCCGCGTGAGTACGGAGTGTAGCTGTGTGTGCAAGGTGTACTGAGCGCAGCCGCGTGTGTAGGAGTAACTATGTGGCCATTATACAGTATAGAGCATCATGTGAGGCCATTATACAGTATGGAGCATCATGTGTGACCATTATACAGTATGGAGCATTATGTGTGACTATTATACAGTATGGAGCATCATGTGGCCATTATACAGTATGGAGCATCATGTGTGGCCATTATACAGTATGGAGCATCATGTGTGGCCATTATACAGTATGGAGCACTGTGTGGCCATTATACAGTATGGAGCATCATGTGTGACCATTATACAGTATGGAGCACTGTGTGGCCAATTATACAGTTTAGAGCATCATGGCGGCTCATTATACAGTATGGTGCATCATGTGAGGCCATTATACAGTATGGAGCATCATGTGTGACCATTATACAGTATGGAGCATTATGTGTGACCATTATACAGTATGGAGCATCATGTGTGGCCATTATACAGTATGGAGCACTGTGTGGCCATTATACAGTATGGAGCATCATGTGTGACCATTATACAGTATGGAGCACTGTGTGGCCAATTATACAGTTTAGAGCATCATGGTGGCTCATTACACAGTATGGAGCATCATGTGAGGCCATTATACAGTATGGAGCATCATGTGTGACCATTATACAGTATGGAGCATTATGTGTGACCATTATACAGTATGGAGCATCATGTGTGACCATTTTACAGTATGGAGCATCATGTGTGCCCATTATACAGTATGGAGCACTGTGTGGCCATTATACAGTATGGAGCATTATGTGTGCCCATTATACAGAATGGAGCACTGTGTGGCCATTATACAGTATGGAGCATCATGTGTGGCCATTATACAGTATGGAGCATCATGTGTGGCCATTATACAGTATGGAGCACTGTGTGGCCATTATACAGTATGGAGCATCATGTGTGGCCATTATACAGTATGGAGCACTATGTGGCCATTATACAGTATGGAGCATCATGTGTGGCCATTATACAGTATGGAGCACTGTGTGGCCATTATACAGTATGGAGCATCATGTGTGGCCATTATACAGTATGGAGCATCATGTGTGGCCATTATACAGTATGGATCATCATGTGTGGCCATTATACAGTATGGAGCATCATGTGTGGCCATTATACAGTATGGAGCACTGTGTGGCCATTATACAGTATGGAGCATCATGTGGGGCTCATTATACTGTATGGAGCAATATATGTGGCTCATTATACTGTATGGAGCAATATATAGGGCATGTTATTCTGTATGGGGCGCTGTGCGGTGCCCACAATACTGTATGGAGCAATATATGGGGCTCATTATACTGCATGGAGCAATATATGGGACTCATTATTCTGTAAGGAGCTCTGTGGTGCCCAGAATACTGTATGGAGGACTATACTGTCTGATTTATGACCTATTGTAGAATGTACAATAGTTATCACTCATGTAATGTATGGGGGGACTGTATATGAGATGGGAGCCCTATAGGGGGGCTGTACTGTATGTGTTTGGGGGGGCACCGCTTTGAAGTTCGCCTCAGGCAGCAGCTTGGCTAGGTTCACCCCTGCAGACAAGCATAAAGTAGCACAGGCACAAAACACAGGCACAACAGGGTCACACACACTCGGCCAAGGGTCAGAGTATAAGCGACAGAGGATGGCTCCACAATGAGGCTATAAAAAGCATCCCAGAATCCCAGAGTGAGGCCATGCGGTTGACAGTGTCAACCTCGGATGGGCTTCTTGTGCTTGAAGGAGGCTCTCCTTCACATTCGGCATCATCATTGTGATCCAGTCCTGTATTTGGGTCATATGCTCGATTACACTCCGGTGGGGTATAACTTCTGCTTCCCAAGTCTCCTTTGCAACATCTAGAAGTCCTTGAGAATATCGTCCGTATAACAGCTCAAACGGTGAGAAACCCATAGAGGCCTGTGGGACTTCTCTGATGGTGAACAGTAGGTATGGCAGAAAGCAATGCCAATCTCGGCCATCTTTCTCCACAACTTTCTTCAACACGGACTTCAACGTCTTATTCAATCTCTCCGCCAGGCTGACTGTCTGTGGAGGGTAATTTGGGTAATCTGGAGGGCCTTGCACAACTCCCTCATTACCTTGGACATGAACGGTGTCCCTTGATCTGACAGGATCTCGTTTGGCAGGTCCGTCTGGGAGAAATTATGGACTAGCTTCCGTACAATACTCCGGGCGGAGGAGTTTCTCAGTAGTACCGCCTCCGACTACCATGTAGCGTAGTCCATTACCACCACGATATATTGATGGCTACTGGCGGACTTAACTAAGGGCCAGACCAGGACTCGCTCTTGGGTTTTATCTACGCCTAGATGCCCCCCCCAAGACATGAGCATGGGCCAGATCTAGTACCCTATGTCTATAGGGTCCTTAGACTAACAGCTGCTCTAATACTTCCCCTCGCTGTTTAGTGACCCAATATAGCAACTCCTCATTTGACTGCAAAGTACCTGACGTCGGCCCCCGGCTTTCGGGCAACCCCATTTATCACAGTCACATTGTCAAATGCATTTTTTAAAGTCAAATCCTGCATCTGGGCAGTCCCAAAAATCCACCAGAAACCCCCAGTTCAGAAATTTCGGCCTCACTGGTCACCATCTTGTCCCTGTCACCATCCAGGACACACAATGGGAACTCGTCCAGTTTAAAATGGGGCCCCAAATGCTAACATATTGCACATCACACAGAAGCATTTCTTCTGTATTTACATGCGCTGAGTTCAGGCCGCTAGACGAGTGCACCAATTGAGAAAGAATGATGGGAACAGAACAATCACTATTAGAGCAATCTGTCCCCATACAGTATCATGTTATCAGCAGCACATCTGCAGTTTACACCGGCGATGTGCTCCTGAGAACAATGATTTCTGTTCCCACATAAACAATCCAATCGATGAATAGGCAGCATTTTTGCTTGTTTAGTATAATACACCCCATAGTCCTCCACATAGTATAATGTGCACCACAGTCCTCCATATTGTAAAATGCACACCCCATAGTCCTCCATATAATATAATGTGCCCCATAGTCCTTCATATAGTATAATACACTCCCCATAGTCCTCCATATAGTATAATACACTCCCCATAGTCCTCCATATAGTATAATACACTCCCTATAGTCCTCAATATAGTACAATAAAACCCCTATAGTCCTCCATATATTAAAATACACTACTCAGTCCTCCATATAGTATAATACACTCCTCATAGTCCTCCATATATTAAAATACACTCATTAGTCCTCCATATAGTATAATACACTCATCATAGTCCTCCATATATTAAAATACACTGCTCTGTCCTCCATATAGTATAATATTCACCTCTTAGTGTTCCATATAGTATTATACACAATCCTTAGTCCTCCACATAGTATAATACTCTTGTCAGTCCTCCATATAGTATAATACATTCCTCATAGTCCTCCATATATTAAAATATACTCCTCAGTCCTCCATATAGTATAGTACACTCCTTATAGTCCTCATATATTAAAATACACTCCTCAGTCCTCCATATAGTATAATACACTCCTCATAGTGCCCCATATAGTATAATGCACCGCTATAGTCATCCATGTAGTACAATTCACTTCCCATAGTATAATGCACCTCATAGTTCTCCATATAGTATAAGGTATTCCCCATTACCTCGATACAGTATAATGCAGCCCACATATAGTATAATGCTGCCACCCGAGAGTATATTGCAGACACCCCACAGAATATAATGTAGCCCCGCCATACAATATAATGTAATCCCCATAGAATATAATTCAGCCCCCTCATATAATATAATGCAGCCCCTCCATAGAATATATGGTAGCCCCCTCATAGAGTATAATGCAGCCCCCATAGAATATAATGTAGCCCCTCCATAGAATACAATGTAGCCCTTCTCATATAGTATAATGCAACCCCCATAAAATATAATGTAGCCCCTCATAGCGTATGATGCAAATACACCTCATAGAATATAATAAATTTCATATATAGAAAAAATTTAACACATAGAATATAATGTAGCCCCCATAGAATATAATACAGCCCACCTCTCCATAGAATATAATGTAGCCCCATAAAAGAGTATGATGCAATCCTCCCTCATAGAATATAATGTAGCCCCCCAGATAATATAAGCCCCCCATAGAATATAATGTAGCCCCAAGAGAATATAATACAGCCCCACATAGAATATAATGTAGCCCCCAGAAAATATACAGCCCACCTTTCCATAGAATATAATGTAGCCCCATCAGAGTATGATGCAATCCTCCCCTTAGATCATAATACAGCCCCCCATAGAATGTAAAAACAGCCCCCCATAGAATGTAATACAGCCCCCCACAGAATGTAATACAGAACCCCATAGAATATAATACAGCTCCCCATAGAACATAATGTAGCCCCCAGAGAAAATAATACAGCCCACCTCCCATAGAATATAGTGTAGCCCCATCAAAGAGTATGATGCAATCCTCCCCCATAGAACATAATACAGCCCCCATAGAATATAATACAGCCCCCCATAGAATGTAATACAGTCCCCATATAATATAATACAGCCCCCATAGAATATAATGTAGCCCCATCAATGAGTATGATGCAATCCTCTCTCATATAACATAATACAGCCCCCCATAGAGTGTATTACAGACCCCATAGAATATCATCCAGCCCCCATAGAATATAATATAGCCCCATCAAAGAGTATGATCTAATCCTCCCCATAGAATGTTATACAGCCCCCATAGAATATAATACAGCCCACCTCCCCATAGTATATACTGTAGCCCCATCAAAGAGTATGATGCAATCCCTCATAGAACATAATACAGCCTACCATAGAATGTAATACAGCCCCCATAGAATATAATACAGCCCCCCATAGAATATAATACAGCACCCCATAGAATGTAATACAGCCTCCCATAGTATGTAATACAGACCCCATAGAATGTAATACAGCCCCCCATAGACTATAATGCAGCCTCCATAGAATATAATGTAGCCCCTCATAGCGTATGATGCAATTACACCTCATAGAATATAATAAATTTCATATATAGAATAAATTTAACACATAGAATATAATGTAGCCCCCATAGAATATAATACAGCCCACCTCTCCATAGAATATAATGTAGCCCCATAAAAGAGTATGATGCAATCCTCACTCATAGAATATAATGTAGCCCCCCAGAGAATATAATAAGCCCCCCATAGAATATAATGTAGCCCCAAGAGAATATAATACAGCCCCACATAGAATATAATGTAGCCCCCAGAAAATATACAGCCCACCTTTCCATAGAATATAATGTAGCCCCATCAGAGTATGATGCAATCCTCCCCTTAGATCATAATACAGCCCCCCATAGAATGTAAAACAGCCCCCCATAGAATGTAATACAGCCCCTCACAGAATGTAATACATCCCCCCATAGAATATAATACAGCTCCCCATAGAACATAATGTAGCCTCCAGAGAAAATAATACAGCCCACCTCCCATAGAATATAGTGTAGCCCCATCAAAGAGTATGATGCAATCCTCCCCCATAGAACATAATACAGCCCCCATAGAATATAATACAGCCCCCATAGAATATAATGCAGCCCCCCATAGAATGTAATACAGTCCCCATATAATATTATACAGCCCACCATAGAATATAATGTAGCCCCATCAATTAGTATGATGCAATCCTCCCTCATAGAACATAATACAGCCCCCCATAGAGTGTAATACAGACCCATAGAATATAATCCAGACCCCATAGAATATAATATAGCCCCATCAAAGAATATGATCTAATCCTCCCCATAGAATGTAATACAGCCCCCCATAGACTATAATACAGTGCCCATAGAATATAATACAGCCCCCCATAGAATGTAATACAGCCCCCATAGAATATAATACAGTCCCCCATAGAATATAATACAGCAACCCATAGAATTTAATACAGCACCCCACAGAATATAATACAACCACCCTAGAATGTAATACAGACCCCCATAGAATATAATACAGTCCTCCATAGAATGTAATATAGCCCCCCCATAGAATATAAAACAGAACCCCATAGAATATAATACAGCCACCCTAGAATGTAATACAGCCCCCCACAGAATATAATGCAGCACCCCATTGTCATGGTCTGCTGAGTTTCTGGGATTAGTTGGCTTTAGGGTTAACTGGCCTCACTCTGGGATTCTGCGAAGCTTTTTATAGCCTCATTGTGGAGCCATCCTCTGTCGCTTATACTCTGACCCTTGGCCGAGTGTGTGTGACCCTGTTGTGCCTATGTTTTGTGCCTGTGCTACTTTATGCTTGTCTGGTTCTGACCTGGTTCTGTCCCCATTTAGAGTTCTGTCTGTCCCTTTTGTACTGCGCTGCTATCTCTGTGCATGACTACTTGCTTACGTTCTGACTACTCTCCGCTCGCCCCTTCTGTACAGCACCGCCCTCTCTGTGTATGACCCCCGTTTGTACGACTTGAGTTTTCCTTTCCTCTATTTCAGGGTGCCTGTTAAATCCTGCACTTATCTCCAGTAGCAGGACGCTAAGCCCTGCCCCCTGTGGTCACATGATCGTAGGTCCTTCTGTTTTCTGCTACCCTCAGCACGCTGCGCAGGTCTTGTGTGCCTGAGATTTCCCCGTGTCATCTGACCCCGGGCTTTCCTGCAGTGTGGGTGAGTCACCCTGCTCAGCCGTGGCAGCCTGCCGGTGCTGACAGGGTCCTGATACCCATAGAATATAATACAGCACCCCATAGAATGTAATACATCCCCCCATAGAATATAATACAGCCCCCATAAAGTGTAATACAGCCCCCTATAGACAATACAGCCCCCATAGAATATAATACAACTACCCTAGAATGTAATACAGCCCCCCAGAGAATATAATACAGTCCTCATAGAATGTAATACAACCCCCCATAGAATATAATACAGCACCCCATAGAATATAATACAGCACCCCATAGAATGTAAAACAGCCCCCATAGAATGTAATACAGCCCCCCATGGAATATATTACAGTCCCCTTAGACTATAATACAGCCCCCCATAGAATGTAATACAGCCCCCCATAGAATGTAATACAGCCCCCATAGAATATAATACAGTCCCCTTAGACTATAATACAGCCCCCCCCATAGAATGTAATACAGCCCCCCATTGAATATAATGTAGCTGCACCTCCCGCCCCCAAGAATGGCTCCACAGTCCAGTACTCACTCATTGAAAGATTAAAACAAAACTAAAAAAACACACACCCCTCACCTATCTTCGTGCCCCGCTCTACTCTCAGCTCCTGTCTCAGGGATGCAGTCTGCCCGGGACATAGCAGGTAGTGACGTCATCGTGCACCCGTAGTGTCAGAGGCAGAGGGGAATGATGGGAGAGGGAGTGTACGCTGATGCTCTCTCCTCCCATAGAATGTAATACAGCCCCCCCAAAGACTATAATTCAGAACCCCATAGAATGTAATACAGCCTCCCATAGAATATAATACAGCCACCCTAGAATGTAATACAGCCCCCCATAGAATATAATAGTCCCCATAGAATATAATACTGCACCCCATAGAATGTAATACAGCCCCCCATAGAATATAATACAGCCCCCATAGAATGTAATACAGCCCCCCATAGACTATAATACAGTGCCCATAGAATATAATACAGCCCCCCATATAATATAATACAGCCCCCATAGCAGAGGCGTAGCTAGAGCTTTTGCCGCCCGGGGCTGTTCCCGAGTTTGGCGCCCCCCCCCCCCCCGGCTCAATACACACAAAGGTTACCAAAAACGGTTTTCCTGTTTTGTAGAACTTAAACTGGGCCTAATGGTGTCACCCCCACATGCCACACCTGTGACTTAATACCACCACACCATGACCAGGCCACATAGTGACCGAATAATACTACATACAAGGGACAAATACCACAACACCATTTCCAGACCACATATTACCACCACATAGTGACTGAATACTACAATACTGATCAGTAATAAAAAAAAAACCACAATACTATCACCATAAGTGCCAGTATTCACAGGAGATCTGTACTTAGTATGCAGTGTCTGTGTAGAGGTAATACAGAGATCACTGGTGACATTATACACAGGACCTCTATATAGTATACAGTGTATAGTGTCAGTGTATAGGTAACACTGACTCACCAGTGACGTCTCTAGGTGAAGTCCTTCATCTTTCAGCCAGCACAGACCGCCATCATTCCTTCCAGCCAGGACTCGTTTCTGCAGGAAATAACACAGTTATCTCGAGCTCCGCTTGCAGAACACATTACTTAATTTTTCACAACTTCTACATTACATCACATGAAGAAAAAAAGGTGATATAGTGTCACTCTGCACAGTAACAGGACCGCCCCCCCATTTAAAACAGTATACTCAAAAAATAAAATAAATACATCACTGCAGTAATAATATCCCTTAATTAGCCCCTATGGTAATAATATTCCCCACCCTGGCCCCGTTTCTCATTCCTGGCTCCAGCCATATGTTCTCGCATCCTGCCCTCATGAGTATCCATTCTACCCCATATGATCTCCACATCCTGCCCCACCAGCCTCCATCGTATCCGTCCTGCCCCATGATCCAATCCTGCCCCGTGTCTCCAATCATGCCCCGTATCTACATTCTGCCCATGCCTCAAGTCCTGCCCCCAGTGTGTCCAGCATATTACCCCCATGTTGTCCAGCAATCTGCCCCAGTGTGTCCAGCATATTACCCCCATGTTGTCCAGCAATCTGCCCCAGTGTGTCCAGCATATTACCCCCAGTGTGTCCAGCAATCTGCCCCAGTATGTCCAGCACTGCCCCCAGTGTGTCCAGCAATCTGCCCCAGTGTCCAGCCTTTCCCCAGTGTGTCCAGCAGTCTGCCCCAGTGTGTCCAGCATATTACCCCCAGTGTCCAGCATTGCCCCAGTGTGTCCAGCATATTACCCCCAGTGTGTCCAGCAATCTGCCCCAGTGTCCAGCATTGCCCCAGTGTGTCCAGAAGTCTGCCCCAGGGTCTCCAGCATTGCCTCAATGTGTCCAGAAATCTGCCCCAGGGTCTCCAGTATTGCCCCAGTGTGTCCAGCAATCTGCCCCATGGTCTCTTGTATTGCCCCAGTGTGTCCAGCATTCTGCCCCATGGTCTCCAGTATTGCCCCGGTGTATCCAGCAATCTGCCCCATGGTCTCCTGTATTGCCCCAGTGTGTCCAGCATTCTGCCCCATGGTCTCCAGTATTGCCCCGGTGTGTCCAGCAATCTGCCCCATGGTCTCCAGTATTGCCCCAGTATGTCCAGAAGTCTGCCCAGGGTCTCCAGCATTGCCTCAATGTGTCCTGAAATCTGCCCCATGGTCTCCAGTATTCAGTGTGTCCAGCAATCTGCCCCATAGTCTCCTGTATTGCCCCAGTGTGTCCAGCATTCTGCCCCATGGTCTCCAGTATTTCCCCAGTGTGTCCAGCATTCTGCCACATGGTCTCCTGTATTGCCCCAGTGTGTCCAGCATTCTGCCCCATGGTCTCCAGTATTGCCCCAGTGTGTCCAGCAATCTGCCCCATGGTCTCCTGTATTGCCCCAGTGTGTCCAGCATTCTGCCACATGGTCTCCTGTATTGCCCCAGTGTGTCCAGCAATCTGCCCCATGGTCTCCAGTATTGCCCCAGTGTGTCCAGCAATCTGCCCCATAGTCTCCTGTATTGCCCCAGTGTGTCCAGCAATCTGCCCCATGGTCTCATGTATTGCCCCAGTGTGTCCAGCAATCTGCCCCATGGTCTCATGTATTGCCCCAGTGTGTCCAGCAATCTGCCCCATGGTCTCCTGTATTGCCCCAGTGTGTCCAGCAATCTGCCCCATAGTCTCCTGTACTGCCCCAGTGTGTCCAGCATTCTGCCCCATGGTCTCCAGTACTGCCCCAGTGTGTCCAGCAATCTGCCCCATGGTCTCCAGTATTGCCCCAGTGTGTCCAGCATTGCCCCAGCCCCAGACAGAAAGACATAAAGAAAAAAAAAAAAAAGTAAAATCCTCACCTCTCCCGTTCCTAGCGTAGGTCCGGTGCAGTCAGCGTCTCTCCGGCTCTGCGACGCTCAGGACAGAGAGGCAGAGCGGCGCGCACAGTAGTGACGTCTTCGCGCCCTCTGCTCTGAGACGTCGCAGAGTCAGAGGACGCTGCAGCTGCCGGCGCCGCAGGAACCAGGAGAGGTGAGTATAGAGCGGGGGGCGGGGTCCGGTGGTGGGGGGAGCTGGCCCTGGTCGTGGCGGCGGACGGCGCCGCCCGAAGATTTAAAGGGGCGTCTTTTTTTTTTTTTTTTCTTCTGCAGCGCCGGCCGCCCCCTGCATTGTGCCGCCCGGGGCGGACCGCCCCCCCCCGCACCCCCCTTCCTACGCCACTGCCCCATAGAATATAATACAGCCCCCCATAGAATATAATACAGCCCCCCATAGAATGTAATACAGCCTCCCATAGTATGTAATACAGCCCCCATAGAATGTAATACAGCCCCCCATAGACTATAATGCAGCCCCCATAGAATATAATGTAGCCCCTCCATAGAAAACAATGTAGCCCTCCTCATACAGTATAATGCAGCCCCCATAGAATATAATGTAGCCCCTCATAGCGTATGATGCAATTACACCTCATAGAATATAATACATTTCATATATAGAATAAATTTAACACATAGAATATAATGTAGCCCCCATAGAATATAATACAGCCCACCTCTCCATAGAATATAATGTAGCCCCATAAAAGAGTATGATGCAATCCTCCCTCATAGAATATAATGTAGCCTTCCAGAGAATATAATAAGCCCCCATAGAATATAATGTAGCCCCAAGAGAATATAATACAGCCCCACATAGAATATAATGTAGCCCCCAGAAAAAATACAGCCCACTCCCATAGAATGTAATACAGCCCCCCATCGAATATAATGTAGCTGCACCTCCCGCCCCCAAGAATGGCTCCACAGTCCAGTACTCACTCATTGAAAGATTAAAACAAAACTAAAAAAACACACACCCCTCACCTATCTTCGTGCCCCGCTCTACTCTCGGCTCCTGTATCAGGGATGCAGTCTGCCCGGGACATAGCAGGTAGTGACGTCATCGTGCACCCGTAGTGTCAGAGGCAGAGGGGAATGATGGGAGAGGGAGTGTACGCTGATGCTCTCTCCTCCCATAGAATGTAATACAGCCCCCCCAAAGACTATAATTCAGAACCCCATAGAATGTAATACAGCCTCCCATAGAATATAATACAGCCACCCTAGAATGTAATACAGCCCCCCATAGAATATAATAGTCCCCATAGAATATAATACTGCACCCCATAGAATGTAATACAGCCCCCCATAGAATATAATACAGCCCCCATAGAATGTAATACAGCCCCCCATAGACTATAATACAGTGCCCATAGAATATAATACAGCCCCCCATATAATATAATACAGCCCCCATAGAATATAATACAGCCCCCCATAGAATATAATACAGCCCCCCATAGAATGTAATACAGCCTCCCATAGTATGTAATACAGCCCCCATAGAATGTAATACAGCCCCCCATAGACTATAATGCAGCCCCCATAGAATATAATGTAGCCCCTCCATAGAAAACAATGTAGCCCTCCTCATACAGTATAATGCAGCCCCCATAGAATATAATGTAGCCCCTCATAGCGTATGATGCAATTACACCTCATAGAATATAATACATTTCATATATAGAATAAATTTAACACATAGAATATAATGTAGCCCCCATAGAATATAATACAGCCCACCTCTCCATAGAATATAATGTAGCCCCATAAAAGAGTATGATGCAATCCTCCCTCATAGAATATAATGTAGCCTTCCAGAGAATATAATAAGCCCCCATAGAATATAATGTAGCCCCAAGAGAATATAATACAGCCCCACATAGAATATAATGTAGCCCCCAGAAAATATACAGCCCACCTTTCCATAGAATATAATGTAGCCCCATCAGAGTATGATGCAATCCTCCCCTTAGATCATAATACAGCCCCCCATAGAATGTAAAACAGCCCCCCATAGAATGTAATACAGCCCCCCACAGAATGTAATACAGCCCCCCATAGAATATAATACAGCTCCCCATAGAACATAATGTAGCCCCCAGAGAAAATAATACAGCCCACCTCCCATAGAATATAGTGTAGCCCCATCAAAGAGTATGATGCAATCCTCCCCCATAGAACATAATACAGCCCCCATAGAATATAATACAGCCCCCCATAGAATGTAATACAGTCCCCATATAATATAATACAGCCCCCCATAGAATATAATGTAGCCCCATCAATGAGTATGATGCAATCCTCTCTCATATAACATAATACAGCCCCCCATAGAGTGTATTACAGACCCCATAGAATATCATCCAGCCCCCATAGAATATAATATAGCCCCATCAAAGAGTATGATCTAATCCTCCCCATAGAATGTTATACAGCCCCCATAGAATATAATACAGCCCACCTCCCCATAGTATATACTATAGCCCCATCAAAGAGTATGATGCAATCCCTCATAGAACATAATACAGCCTACCATAGAATGTAATACAGCCCCCATAGAATATAATACAGCCCCCCATAGAATATAATACAGCACCCCATAGAATGTAATACAGCCTCCCATAGTATGTAATACAGACCCCATAGAATGTAATACAGCCCCCCATAGACTATAATGCAGCCTCCATAGAATATAATGTAGCCCCTCATAGCGTATGATGCAATTACACCTCATAGAATATAATAAATTTCATATATAGAATAAATTTAACACATAGAATATAATGTAGCCCCCATAGAATATAATACAGCCCACCTCTCCATAGAATATAATGTAGCCCCATAAAAGAGTATGATGCAATCCTCACTCATAGAATATAATGTAGCCCCCCAGAGAATATAATAAGCCCCCCATAGAATATAATGTAGCCCCAAGAGAATATAATACAGCCCCACATAGAATATAATGTAGCCCCCAGAAAATATACAGCCCACCTTTCCATAGAATATAATGTAGCCCATCAGAGTATGATGCAACCTCCCCTTAGATCATAATACAGCCCCCCATAGAATGTAAAACAGCCCCCCCATAGAATGTAATACAGCCCCTCACAGAATGTAATACATCCCCCCATAGAATATAATACAGCTCCCCATAGAACATAATGTAGCCTCCAGAGAAAATAATACAGCCCACCTCCCATAGAATATAGTGTAGCCCCATCAAAGAGTATGATGCAATCCTCCCCCATAGAACATAATACAGCCCCCATAGAATATAATACAGCCCCCATAGAATATAATGCAGCCCCCCATAGAATGTAATACAGTCCCCATATAATATTATACAGCCCACCATAGAATATAATGTAGCCCCATCAATTAGTATGATGCAATCCTCCCTCATAGAACATAATACAGCCCCCCATAGAGTGTAATACAGACCCATAGAATATAATCCAGACCCCATAGAATATAATATAGCCCCATCAAAGAATATGATCTAATCCTCCCCATAGAATGTAATACAGCCCCCCATAGACTATAATACAGTGCCCATAGAATATAATACAGCCCCCCATAGAATGTAATACAGCCCCCATAGAATATAATACAGTCCCCCATAGAATATAATACAGCAACCCATAGAATGTAATACAGCCCCCCACAGAATATAATACAGCACCCCATTGTCATGGTCTGCTGAGTTTCTGGGATTAGTTGGCTTTAGGGTTAACTGGCCTCACTCTGGGATTCTGCGAAGCTTTTTATAGCCTCATTGTGGAGCCATCCTCTGTCGCTTATACTCTGACCCTTGGCCGAGTGTGTGTGACCCTGTTGTGCCTATGTTTTGTGCCTGTGCTACTTTATGCTTGTCTGGTTCTGACCTGGTTCTGTCCCCATTTAGAGTTCTGTCTGTCCCTTTTGTACTGCGCTGCTATCTCTGTGCATGACTACTTGCTTACGTTCTGACTACTCTCCGCTCGCCCCTTCTGTACAGCACCGCCCTCTCCGTGTATGACCGCCGTTTGTATGACTTGAGTTTTCCTTTCCTCTATTTCAGGGTGCCTGTTAAATCCTGCACTTATCTCCAGTAGCAGGACGCTAAGCCCCGCCCCCTGTGGTCACATGATCGTAGGTCCTTCTGTTTTCTGCTACCTTCAGCATGATGCGCAGGTCCCGTCTGCCTGAGATTTCCCCGTGTCATCTGACCCCGAGCTCTCCTGCAGTGTGGGTGAGTCACCCTGCTCAGCCTTGGCAGCCTGCCGGTTCTGACAGGGTCCTGATACCCATAGAATATAATACAGCACCCCATAGAATGTAATATATCCCCCCATAGAATATAATACAGCCCCCATAAAGTGTAATACAGCCCCCTATAGACAATAATACAGCCCCCATAGAATATAATACAGCCCCCCATAGAATGTAATACAGCCCCCATAGAATATAAAACAGAACCCCATAGACTAAAATACAGCCACCCTAGAATGTAATACAGCCACCCAGAGAATATAATACAACCCCCCATAGAATATAATACAGCACCCCATAGAATATAATACAGCACCCCATAGAATGTAAAACAGCCCCCATAGAATGTAATACAGCCCTCCATGGAATATATTACAGTCCCCTTAGACTATAATACAACCCCCCCATAGAATGTAATACAGCCCCCCAGAGAATATAATACAGTCCTCATAGAATGTAATACAGCCCCCCACAGAATATAATACAGCACCCCATTGTCATGGTCTGCTGAGTTTCTGGGATTAGTTGGTTTAGGGTTAACTGGCCTCACTCTGGGATTCTGCGAGGCTTTTTATAGCCTCATTGTGGAGCCATCCTCTGTCGCTTATACTCTGACCCTTGGCCGAGTGTGTGTGACCCTGTTGTGCCTATGTTTTGTGCCTGTGCTACTTTATGCTTGTCTGGTTCTGACCTGGTTCTGTCCCCATTTAGAGCTCTGTCTGTCCCTTTTGTACTGCGCTGCTATCTCTGTGTATGACTACTTGCTTACGTTCTGACTACTCTCCGCTCGCCCCTTCTGTACAGCACCGCCCTCTCCGTGTATGACCGCCGTTTGTATGACTTGAGTTTTCCTTTCCTCTATTTCAGGGTGCCTGTTAAATCCTGCACTTATCTCCAGTAGCAGGACGCTAAGCCCCGCCCCCTGTGGTCACATGATCGTAGGTCCTTCTGTTTTCTGCTACCTTCAGCATGATGCGCAGGTCCCGTCTGCCTGAGATTTCCCCGTGTCATCTGACCCCGAGCTCTCCTGCAGTGTGGGTGAGTCACCCTGCTCAGCCGTGGCAGCCTGCCGGTTCTGACAGGGTCCTGATACCCATAGAATATAATACAGCACCCCATAGAATGTAATATATCCCCCCATAGAATATAATACAGCCCCCATAAAGTGTAATACAGCCCCCTATAGACAATAATACAGCCCCCATAGAATATAATACAGCCCCCCATAGAATGTAATACAGCCCCCATAGAATATAAAACAGAACCCCATAGACTAAAATACAGCCACCCTAGAATGTAATACAGCCACCCAGAGAATATAATACAACCCCCCATAGAATATAATACAGCACCCCATAGAATATAATACAGCACCCCATAGAATGTAAAACAGCCCCCATAGAATGTAATACAGCCCTCCATGGAATATATTACAGTCCCCTTAGACTATAAGACAACCCCCCCATAGAATGTAATACAGCCCCCCATAGAATGTAATACAGCCCCCATAGAATATAATACAGTCCCCTTAGACTATAATACAGCCCCCCCATAGAATGTAATACAGCCCCACATAGAATGTAATACAGCCCCCATAGAATATAATACAGTCCCCTTAGACTATAATACTGTTAAATATTAATTATTTTTATTCTGTACCGAGCACATGGTTTCTTGCTGACACTATCAAAAGCTATTTCTGTGTATGTAGCTCAGAGTATAAATTAACTCCATATACAGAGAACACATGATCTGTGTTGAACATATATAAACGTCTCTTAGGAGGGTGTGGGGGCTTTTGTCACGTGGGACAGTCACCTCCTGCCTGCACATTCATTCTCCATGGACAACAGATGAAGAAGCAACAGCTGATAACGGAAGCCATGATGACCTTCGAACTTCACACAGACAGATGACTTTTACCATTCAGGACCTTGGGAAAGATGAGTAACAAGACAAGCGCTGATATCTACACATGGAAACTCTGTTCGTAACTGTTTAATCTACTTTTATGTTTTTGCTGCAATGGTGGATAATTCAATAAACCACTATACTTTCTTCAGAATATCATGACATTTTTCTTTTAAGAATAACGCACCTGGTTAAGTCTTGATTAAATATTTTTGATAAATAACCATTTTTAACATTGGCCTAGCCAGCCAGTTTTGATTTTTTGTGCTATTTTTGCGTGAATTTCCTTCTTCTTGCACACGGGGGAAGACAGAAGAGTTCCGCTAGATTGTGCAAGTATTCAGGAATTCCACTTCAAAACTTCAAGTCACAAAGATCTCATACAAGAACCTACGAATTACGGAGACTTTAACAGGTGTCAGACGGATTGACAGCAAGCACTGGTAGTACTGAAGATAGACGTGCTGAAAATAGCCATGCTGAAGTCCGGAGCCCAGCGTTGTAAAAGCAAAGGGACTACAAGCTGAGATTTCAAGGTAAGACAAATGGATTTGATTAATTCATATGCTAAATCAAGTCAGATAAAATTTGTAAGTTTGTACAGATCTAGCTTAGAAATATTTTGGGTCTCTTTATTTGCAGAATGCAGAATAGCGAATTTGAAGTTAGATTCTAAGCTAGTATCTAGGAAAAAAGAAAAAGAGCAACTGAAAAATATTTTACATATGGTTTATGTATTTAACGAGTTTGTTACAGAGAAGTTCAAAAAAGACAGTGTAGAAAGAATTTCTAAGGAAACTAATGATGTTCCCAAGATTGACTGTAATGGGAAGAGTGAGGAAGATGTTACACACGTATCTGTGATGACGATGACCACCCAAAGTGACATTGACTTTGTGACTCAGGATGAAAAACAAGATGGAGGAAGTGTAGGAGTCATGACAATTGACCAGGATGATCTACGAGGGACAGATGTACAAGGGCCACTAAAAATAGATGACTCAGAGTCCCCAAAACTCCAAACTAAATCTAGAAAAATCTTGCTAAAATTATGCAAAATCATTCCTGCATATGATGAGAAAATCCCGGTGTGCAGAAATTCAGAGATATTTGAGAGTTTTGCTGATAAGTTTGATTTGACTAATGTGCAGAGAAATCAATTGTTTAAAATTTGGATTCCGGGAAATTTTATCAGGAGATTTTCATTAAAAAGGCAGAATGAGGAGTTCCATGAAGAGATGACTGATGTAGAAAGATTAAGAATTTTGATTTTCTGTGCATTGAAAGAAAATTATCCAGATCTTGATATTCTTCTAAAATTGAAGATTGACCGGGAAGAATGTACCTTTACTTTTATGTCCATTTTTGAAAGGACTTATAAATTGGTCTGTACGAATTTGAATCAACAATCCATGATTAGTGTTGAGCGATACCGTCCGATACTTGAAAGTATCGGTATCGGATAGTATCGGCCGATACCCGAAAAATATCGGATATCGCCGATACCGATATCCGATACCAATACAAGTCAATGGGACATCAAGTATCGGAAGGTATTCTCATGGTTCCCAGGGTCTGAAGGAGAGGAAACTCTCCTTCAGGCCCTGGGATCCATAGGGATGTGTAAAATAAAGAATTAAAATAAAAAATATTGATATGCTCACCTCTCCGGCGGCCCCTGGACATCATGCTGCTAACCGGGAGGCTTCTTTGTTTAAAATGCGCGCCTTTAGGACCTGGGAATGACATCCCGGGTTCTGATTGAACGCGTGCCGCCCATGTGACCGGCACGCGACCAATCAGAAGCCGTGACGTCATTCGCAGGTCCTCAATTCCTAGAATTAGGAGTTTTTGTGAATGAGAATGACGTCACGGCTTCTGATTGGTCGCGTGCCGGTCACATGGGCGGCACGCGACCAATCAGAACCCGGGACGTCATTCCCAGGTCCTAAAGGCGCGCATTTTAAACAAAGAAGCCTCCCGGTTAGCAGCATGATGTCCAGGGGCCGCCGGAGAGGTGAGCATATCAATATTTTTTATTTTAATTCTTTATTTTACACATCCCTATTGATCCGATACCGATACCCGATATCACAAAAGTATCGGATCCCGGTATCGGAATTCCGATACCGCAAGTATCGGCCGATACCCGATACTTGCGGTATCGGAATGCTCAACACTATCCATGATAAATTGTTTTGTAAACAAATTTAAATTCTTAAATCCTGTATCTCGTGTAATTGCTTCACAGAAAAATTCCTTATACGAATGCGCAAAATCCCTAGATTTTTCTAGAAAACACGAGAATCTTGAAAGGAAAACATTTTACTAAGTTTTTGAAACCAGGCAGAATTCAATCTTATCAAAAGCCAAAATCAAAATCTCCAAAACTGACCCAAAATCAAATCTATGAAGTACGAAGAAAATTACATATTTGCTACAAACCCTATGAAACGATTCAGGAATCTATCAAAGAAATTCCTCTGAAAGGGTTAAATGCTGAAGGCTCAGATCTGTCTGTAAAGATGGCGTAAATTGACAGATGGAAGCAGGTGTGCAACAGCATAGTGAGCGAGCTGAACACTCCATTATCACAGCTCTTCAAAGAGTCCATAGGGTTAAAAATGACCTTATTAAATAGAGCTTTCCAACAGATTATCGACAGAGAGTTACATTTTGGGATAGGAATTGCCTAAAAATGTAATTATATTATATGATGAGTTATACAATGTATTATTTATTAATGTAATTATTCTATTTCAATATAATTCTGCAGTTACATATATTAATATAATATACAGTAAATACTGTAGCATATTTGTATAAGTAGAGATTATATTAACTGCATTTTTATATATATAGTGAAATAATTAAAATTTACTCCAGTAAAAATATTTAGAATTATAATTAAATACATTTATTAAATATATACATATGTATAAGATATTTAAATTACTTTGTGTTTAAATAAATATGAAATTAACCTTTATCTTTCATTTTCCCTTAGAATTTTACTTTCAAAGCAAGGATTGAACAAAAAATACCTGTTTCATGAATTTATATCCTATTCACACAGGAAGTTATATTAACTGCATGATTTTTATATATTCAAAACTTAAAAATAATTAATTTTTCTGTAACATTATGTTTTTTTTTCCACTGCATGGTGCATGACGTCACCGCTGTGAGTTAAGGGATATCATATAGCCTTGTTTTTTAGTTTTAGGAATTTTCCTCAGGCTTTGCATTCAACCGGATTCAGTTACAGGCTTGTACCGATTTTAGCTGTGAAACATTCAACTCGGGTTTCTTGTAAATGGGTCCAGTCCTTTCTATAGGTTAAAACATACTGTTAGATAATATTTGGGGAATATTCAAAGGAATATTAGAATACTAAATTTAATAGATTACAATGCGCATTGATTGATAATTAGGATACAATATTTTGGGTTAATATATGTGTATTCTTTGTATGTGAAATATACATTGTGAACGTCTATGTGAGTCACATGTGACAGGTGAGAGAGCATATGAGCAGCTGCTGAGTGAATTTGACATGAGAGGTGATGTAAGAGCGACCAGAGCGTGGTATGTGGAATGTGGAATGTGTATGCACAGTTTGACAGAGGCCTCATGATTTATGGTATGTTTGAAAGAAAAGAAAAAAAAAAACACCTTGTGTTAATGAGAAAATAAGATTCAGTTAAATTATTAGAATAGTAAGATATATTTAATTATTTACTCAACATATATTTATATATTTCTTTAGTAATTATTATTTCTATTTCTTTAGTGATTATTATTTAATAAGTGCAAGCACACATCAATATGGTTTATGAAGAAACTACATTTTGATTAATTTTTCCAAATTATAATTTTATGATATTCAGTGGTTTTTTTTTATGGTTACATAGAGGAGTACACATCTTCAAACAAATATAAGTCATAAAGCTGATATGACAGTTATAAAAATAATTATTTTTCACTAGGGTTTTTACAAATTAATTTTTTCATGAAATAATATTTTTTGGTATTAAGGGGGAAATGTGTTTTTGATCCTGATCACATCATCACATTTCATCAATACCTCTTTTTCTCACATTTTAATAAATAAGAAACATTAATAAGGTATTATTGGGTATAATAACAATAAATATTATAAATATCATTTTTTTCCTCTAATAAAGGGTATTATATGCAAAGTTGCATAATTTCAATATTTTGGTAATCCAAGGTTATGACAACATTTAGATGATGAAAATATTAAGGGAAGGTGTTACTGAGACATAACCTCAGCATTTGTCATCAACATATAAAGGCCTTATTCTTATTTTTATTTTTTATTCTCATTTTTATTTTTCATTTTTTCATCAACAAATGAAGGCCTTATTTTAATTTTTAATTTTTTCTTCATTTTTATTTTTCATTTTTATTTTTTATCTCAAGAAAAAAAAATCAATATTTAATAAAGTAATGTCTACAAGCATATTGCTTTATCAAATATAGTGATCATATGGTTTCATTATATAAGAAATGTTTCAATTCTGAGTTAAATACAACAATTCTTTCACTCATTCATTCATTCATTCATATATATTCTTATTTTGGTTCATGGCTATACATACTTACATATTATTGGTCTACTGAACATAAATTAATAAAGTTTTAATAATAAATATCAGCACTTGTTACATAAAAGACACACTGACATCTATGGGTTCAAAAAGAAATTACACCTACGACATAAAAATGTCCAATCACATGAAGAATATGGGTAATAATATATCATTTATTATTATTTATTATTATTTTATTTTTCTAAATATAAATTCCATATTGAGCATTTAATAATTATATGGATATTACTGATTGCTATGGTACGCTGTGATATTATAGGTTAGGAAAATTACCAGATTTGGTATAGAATAGGGAATGAAGACTTCAATCAAGATACTGACGTTACGTTAATAAAGATTTTCATATTTCTAAATTCAATTGATTCTTAAAAGTTGCAAGAAGAAAAGCCGTTATCCAGAAGTTCCACAAGGTAACAATGCTCTGATTTCTGAGTAATAATAGACTGTGTCAAATACAATTCATGTCACCACTCACGACTGCAGCATCCATCACTGACAAATATGAGTACAGTATCAAAGATGAACTGTGTTATTACGTTCCAGTGGTTTCCTATCACCTATAAGACTTCCATGAAAGCTGGTGAACACTCAGGTAATTGTCAGGACGCTACAACAACCCTGACGTGTGTCCTGTGCACTAAGGACTGGTTATGGTGCTGTATTTGGCAAGGAAGAGTCAATGTAACCCTTGCTGTGCTGACCAAGGACGTCACACCTGTCCCAAGACCAGTGCGGATGATATGAGGATTCCAGATGATTTCCAAGGCGAGCCAATGTAAGTCCAGGTTTCTAAAGGTGACACTGCACAGATATTAAAGCTACATTCATCTATGAACTTTGTTTTCTTATCAACATTTGAATTTATGGACTTTGATTGACACATGACACACAGTCTCTACATATCTACATCCTATCATCTATTGCAAAAGACTTATATTAAAGATTGTTTTAAAAGAAGATGATATCAATATGAAGACCAGATGACATCAGATGACATCAGACCTGAGATGCTTCAAGTAGATATAGGGAAGTATAAATATATATTTTATATGAATATTAGTCACGGCTTACCATAACATGAATTTGCATATCATTATATTATTGAGAACATATAGCAATATTATTATTGATAATATTTATTACATCATTTTGTCAAAGAAGAAAGTAGATTTTATTATTATTTTAATTTGAGGGTTCCAATCAATGTCTGTCACCCTCAAAAGGGGGAATTGTTAAATATTAATTATTTTTATTCTGTACCGAGCACATGGTTTCTTGCTGACACTATCAAAAGCTATTTCTGTGTATGTAGCTCAGAGTATAAGTTAACTCCATATACAGGGAACACGTGATCTGTGTTGGACATATATAAACGTCTCTTAGGAGGGTGTGGGGGCTTTTTGTCACGTGGGACGGTCACCTCCTGCCTGCACATTCATTCTCCATGGACAACAGATGAAGAAGCAACAGCTGATAACGGAAGCCATGATGACCTTCGAACTTCACACAGACAGATGACTTTTACCATTCAGGACCTTGGGAAAGATGAGTAACAAGACAAGCGCTGATATCTACACATGGAAACTCTGTTCGTAACTGTTTAATCTACTTTTATGTTTTTGCTGCAATGGTGGATAATTCAATAAACCACTATACTTTCTTCAGAATATCATGACATTTTTCTTTTAAGAATAACGCACCTGGTTAAGTCTTGATTAGATATTTTTGCGCAACAACGATTTTTAACAAATACAGCCCCCCATAGAATGTAATACAGCCCCCCATAGAATATAATACAGTCCCCATAGAATATAATACAGTCCCCTTAGACTATAATACAGCCCCCCATCGAATGTAATGTAGCTGCACCTCCCGCCCCCAAGAATGGCTCCACAGTCCAGTACTCACTCATCGATAGATTAAAACAAAACTAAAAAACCACACACTCCTCACCTCTCTTCGTGCCCCTCTCTGCTCCTGTCTCAGGGATGCAGTCTGCCCGGGACACAGCAGGTAGTGACGTCATCGTGCACCCGTAGTGTCAGAGGCAGAGGGGAATGATGAGAGAGGGAGTGTCCGCTGATGCTCTCTCCTCCATCATTGCATTGATCTGTACAGGCGTCATAGATGCCGGTGTAAAGATACCTTCACACTGAGCAACTTTAGAACGATAGGGATCCGTGACGTTGCAGCGTCCTGGCTAGCGATATCGTTGTGTTTGACACGCAGCAGCGATCAGGATCCTGCTGTGCCATCGTTGGTCGGAGCTAGAAGGCCAGAACTTTATTTCGTCGCTGGATCAGCGGCTGACATCGCTGAATCGGCGAGTGTGACGCCGATCCAGCGATGTGTTCACTTGTAACCAGGGTAAACATCGGGTTACTAAGCGCAGGGCCGACCGGCCGTAAAGCAGAGCACAGCGGTGACGTCACTGCTCTGCTTTACGGCCGGCGCTTACACAGTGCAAGGAAGCTGACGCCGGGGGACGCGACAGACACCGGAATGTAAGTATGTAGTGTTTGTTTTTTTTACATTTACAATGGTAACCAGGGTAAACATCGGGTTACTAAGCGCAGGGCCGCGCTTAGTAACCCGATGTTTACCCTGGTTACCTGGGGACTTCGGCATCGTTGGTTGCTGGAGAGCTGTCTGTGTGAAGGCTCTCCAGCGACCACACAACGACTAAACAGCGACACTGCAGCGATCGGCATCGTTGTCTATATCGCTGCAGCGTCGCTTAATGTGACGGTACCTTTATGGAATGCGTCGGCGCTGGCAGGGGGAGTTGGCACAGGAGGGGATGAGTTGGCGACTGGCTGGGGGGCCCCTGGGGGAGTGGGGGTCCTAGGCAGCTGCCTACTGTAATGCCGGCCCTGCATACACCCCACACACACATGGCTCTGCTCCATACACCCTCTACACATGTGGTTCCGCTTCGTACACCCCGCACACATGTGGCTCTACTCCATACACCTTGAACACACGCGGCTCTGCTCCGTACACCTCGTACACACACGGCTCCGCTCCATACACCTAGTACACACGTGGCTCTGCTCCGTACACACAGCTCTGCTCCGTACACCTCGTACACATACGGCTCTGCTCCGTACACCTTGTACACACTCGGCTCCGCTCCGTACACCTCGTACACATGCGGCTCTGCTCCGTACACCTCGTACACACACGGCTCTGCTCCGTACACACACGGCTCCGCTCCGTACATCTCGTACACACATGGCTCCGCTCTGTACACCTCGTACACACACGGCTCCGCTCCGTACACCTCGTACACACACGGCTCTGCTCCGTACACCTCGTACACACATGGCTCCGCTCTGTACACCTCGTACACACACGGCTCTGCTCCGTACACCTCGTACACACACGGCTCCGCTCTGTACACCTCGTACACACACGGCTCTGCTCCGTACACCTCGTACACACACGGCTCTGCTCCGTACACCTCGTACACACTACACCTCGTACACACACGGCTCTGCTCCGCACACCTTGTACACACACGGCTCTGCTCCGTACACCTCGTACACACACGGCTCTGCTCCGTACACCTCGTACACACACGGCTCTGCTCTGTACACCTCGTACACACACGGCTCTGCTCCGTACACCTCGTACACACGCGGCTCTGCTCCGTACACCCAGTACACACACGGCTCTGCTACATCCACACTGTAAACCCCTCCTGACCCCACACATAAACTTCCCCTCATCCAGCACCATGACAACCAGCACAGCACAGCAGAGTCCTGCATACACTGAGGCCCCTGATCATGTGACCCCTGACTCCTCCCCTCCTGTGACCTCATCACAGGTCCTGTGCACAGAGCAGCCATATATCTGGTGTGCGGCTCTGCAGGTTGAGGTAGGTGCTGGAGATTCCCCATTACTGGGTGTGGGGGACATTAACCCCTTCAGTACGGAGGCTCTTTCGGTGTTTTTGTTGCCCCTTTATAAGAATCATAACGTTTCTGTTCTGTTTCCTGTAATAGATACATACGACCCAACTATGGGAGACAGGAAGTGGGGTGATGGATTGTTCTCATAGTACAGGGCCCCATTCTGGCCCCACACAGTATAATGTTCCCACTTGCAGGGCCGGCTCCAGGTTATCGTGGCCCCTGGAGAGTCTCAGTAGCCTCCATAACACTCACCACAATTCATGATGCACAGACACGGCAGAGAAATATAGGTACAGTACAATGCCAAAGATTTCACTTCTTACACTACATGAGTGATATCTATTGTTAATTCTAGAATAGGTCAGAAAATGGACGGTATAGTCCTCCATACAGTATCATGGGCACCTTGGACCACTGGGCAACAGTCCGGTTCTTTTTCTCCTTGGCCCATGTAAGACTTCTGGTATTATCTGTAGGCCATGAGTGGCTGACACAAGGTATGCGACACTTGTAGCCCATGTCCTGGATATGTCTGTGTGTGGTGGCTCTTGAAGCAATGACTCCAGCCGCAGTCCACTCCTTGTGAATCTCCCCCACATTTTTCAATGGCTTTTCTTAACAATCCTTTCAAGGCTGCAGCAATCCCGGTTGCTTGTGCTCCTTTTTCTACCACAATTTTTCTTTTCACTCCATTTTCCATTAATATGCTTGGATACAGCATGCCGGGTCTGGGTGAAAATGTGTGTAAATGGGTAAAGGAAAGATCTATATCTTGGTACCGTGTTAGCCAGTGGATAGGGACCAGAGTAGTCTCGAAAGCTTGCATTTTGTTACCATCGTTTCAGTTAGCTATTAAAAGGTGTCAACCACTGAGGACTCTCAATTCTAAATATTTTTGTAAGTGGGTTAGTAACTGGCTTAGTGATAGAAAGCAGAGGGTGGTTATAAATGGTATAGTCTCTAACTGGGTCGCTGTGACCAGTGGGGTACCGCAGGGGTCAGTATTGGGATCTGTTCTCTTCAACATATTCATTAATGATCTGGTAGAAGGTTTACACAGTAAAATATCGATATTTGCAGATGATACAAAACTATGTAAAGCAGTTAATACAAGAGAAGATAGTATTTTGCTACAGATGGATCTGGATAAGTTGGAAACTTGGGCTGAAAGGTGGCAGATGAGGTTTAACAATGATAAATGTAAGGTTATACACATGGGAAGAAGGAATCAATATCACCATTACACACTGAACGGGAAACCACTGGGTAAATCTGACATGGAGAAGGACTTGGGGATCCTAGTTAATGATAAACTTACCTGGAGCAGCCAGTGCCAGGCAGCAGCTGCCAAGGCAAACAGGATCATGGGGTGCATTAAAAGAGGTCTGGATACACATGATGAGAGCATTATACTGCCTCTGTACAAATCCCTAGTTAGACCGCACATGGAGTACTGTGTCCAGTTTTGGGCACCGGTGCTCAGGAAGGATATAATGCAACTAGAGGGAGTACAAAGGAGGGCAACACAATTAATAAAGGGGATGGGAGAACTACAATACCCAGAGAGGTTAGGAAAATTAGGATTATTTAGTCTAGAAAAAAGACGACTGAGCGGCGATCTAATAACCATGTATAAGTATATAAGGGGACAATACAAATATCTCTCAGTGGATCTGTTTATACCAAGGAAGGTGATGGTCAAAAGGGGACATTCTCTGTCATGATTCCAATGGCAGGGAATCACAAAAGGACAAGCACCAACGAGCTCTAGGGTGATGGAACCTGAGCTGACCGCGACCCTAAACCTGAACACACAAATAACAATAGCCGGGGAACGTGCCTACGTTGGTCCTAGACGTCTCGCACCAGCCGAAGATCTAACTTCCCCTATTAGAAGAAACACAGACCTCTCTTGCCTCCAGAGAAATACCCCACAGAAATAGCAGCCCCCCACATATAATGACAAGGAAATGAGAGGAAGGCACATACACAGTATGAAAACAGATTCAGCAAAATGAGGCCCGCTAAAACTAGATAGCAGAGGATACAAAAGTAAACTGCGCGGTCAGCAAAAAACCCTTCAAAAAACCATCCTGTAATTACTTGAACTCATGTTCCAACTCATGGAACATGAGGAGCAATTACAGCCCACTAGAGCAACCAGCAGCAAAGAAACAATTATATGCAAGCTGGACAAGACAAAAATAAAGCAAAACGTGGAACAAGAAAATATAAAACTTAGCTTGTCCTGAAGATTACTGAAGCCAGAAGCTGAGGTAACAAAACACTCTGATAACCTTGATAGCCGGCGGGGAAATGACAAGAAAGCCCGGTTAAATAGGAAACTCCCAAATGCTAATAGAACAGGTGGACACCAGAGACAGCAGAACACAAATCACCCAGTACCATCAGTAACCACCAGAGGGAGCCCAAAAACAGAACTCACAACAGTACCCCCCCCTTGAGGAGGGGTCACCGAACCCTCACGAGAACCACCAGGGCGACCAGGATGAGCCCTATGAAAAGCGCGGACCAAATCATCAGCATGAACATCAGAGGCAACCACCCAAGAATTATCCTCCTGACCATAACCCTTCCACTTGACCAAATATTGGAGTTTCCGTCTGGAAACACGAGAATCCAAGATCTTCTCCACAACATACTCCAATTCTCCCTCCACCAGCACCGGAGCAGGAGGCTCAAGCGAAGGAACAACAGGTACCTCATACCTCCGCAACAACGACCGATGGAACACATTATGAATAGCAAACGATGCCGGGAGATCCAAATGAAACGACACAGGGTTAAGAATTTCCAAGATCCTATAAGGACCGATGAACCGAGGCTTGAACTTAGTAGAAGAGACCTTCATAGGAACAAAACGAGAAGACAACCACACCAAGTCCCCAACACGAAGTCGAGGACCCACGCGGCGACGGCGATTAGCAAACTGCTGAGCCTTCTCCTGGGACAACTTCAAATTGTCCACCACATGACTCCAAATCCGATGCAACCCATCCACCACCATGTCCACTCCAGGACAATCAGAAGGCTCCACCTGACCAGAGGAAAAACGAGGATGAAACCCCGAATTACAAAAGAAAGGAGAAACCAAGGTAGCAGAACTAGCCCGATTATTAAGGGCAAACTCGGCCAGCGGCAAAAAGGTAACCCAGTCATCCTGATCAGCAGAAACAAAACACCTCAAATAAGTTTCCAAGGTCTGATTAGTTCGCTCCGTCTGGCCATTCGTCTGAGGGTGGAATGCAGACGAAAAGGACAAATCAATGCCCATCTTAGCACAGAACGTCCGCCAAAATCTAGACACAAACTGGGATCCCCTGTCAGAAACGATGTTCTCCGGAATCCCATGCAAACGAACCACGTTCTGGAAAAACAGAGGGACCAACTCAGAGGAGGAAGGCAACTCAGGCAAGGGTACAAGATGAACCATTTTAGAAAAGCGGTCACACACAACCCAGATGACGGACATTTTTTGAGAGACAGGGAGATCCGAAATAAAGCCCATGGAAATGTGCGTCCAAGGCCTCTTCGGGATAGGCAAAGGTGACAACAATCCACTGGCTCGAGAACAGCAAGGCTTAGCCTGAGCACAAACCTCACAAGACTGCACAAAAGAACGCACATACCTCGACAAGGAAGGCCACCAAAAAGACCTGGCCACCAAGTCTCTAGTACCAAATATTCCAGGATGACCTGCCAACGCAGAAGAATGGACCTCGGAGATGACTCTACTGGTCCAATTATCTGGAACAAACAGTCTCTCAGGCGGACAACGATCAGGTTTACCCACCTGAAACTCCTGCAAAGCACGTCGCAAGTCTGGGAAGACGGCCGACAAAATCACCCCATCCCTAAGGATACCAGTGGGCTCAGAATTTCCAGGGGAGTCAGGCACAAAACTCCTAGAAAGAGCATCCGCCTTCACATTCTTTGAACCTGGCAGGTATGAAACCACAAAATTGAAACGAGAGAAAAACAGTGACCAACGAGCCTGTCTAGGATTCAGACGCCTGGCAGACTCAAGGTAAATCAGATTTTTGTGATCACTCAAGACCACCACACGATGTCTAGCACCCTCCAGCCAATGACGCCACTCCTCAAATGCCCACTTCATGGCCAAAAGTTCCCGATTACCCACATCATAATTCCGCTCAGCGGGCGAAAACTTCCTAGAAAAGAACGCACATGGCTTCATCACCGAGCAATCGGAGCCTCTCTGCGACAAAACCGCCCCCGCTCCAATCTCGGAAGCATCAACCTCAACCTGGAAAGGAAGCGAAACATCAGGCTGACGCAACACAGGAGCAGAAGAAAACCGGCGTTTAAGTTCCTGAAAGGCCTCCACAGCTGCAGGAGACCAATCAGCAACATCAGCACCCTTCTTAGTCAAATCCGTCAAAGGCTTAACAACACTAGAAAAATTAGTTATAAAACGACGATAGAAATTAGCAAAGCCCAGGAACTTCTGCAGACTCTTAAGAGATGCAGGCTGCGTCCAGTCACAAATAGCCCGAACCTTGACGGGATCCATCTCAATAGTAGAAGGGGAAAAAATATACCCCAAGAAAGAAATCTTCTGGACTCCAAAGAGACACTTTGAGCCCTTTACAAACAAGGAATTAGCCCGCAGGACCTGAAACACCTTCCTGACCTGCTGAACATGAGACTCCCAGTCATCAGAAAAAACCAAAATATCATCCAAATACACAATCATAAATTTATCCAGATATTCACGGAAAATATCGTGCATAAAGGACTGAAAGACTGAAGGAGCATTAGAAAGTCCGAAAGGCATTACCAAATACTCAAAATGGCCCTCAGGCTTATTAAATGCGGTTTTCCACTCATCACCTTGCTTTATTCGTATAAGATTATACGCACCCCGAAGATCAATCTTAGTGAACCATTTAGCCCCCTTAATGCGAGCAACAAATCAGTCAACAAAGGCAAAGGATACTGATATTTTACGGTAATCTTATTCAAAAGACGATAATCTATACAAGGCCTCAAGGACCCATCTTTTTTGGCCACGAAAAAAAAACCTGCTCCCAAAGGGGACGAAGATGGACGGATATGTCCCTTTTCCAAGGACTCCTTAACATAATCCCGCATAGCAGTATGCTCTGGCACTGACAGATTGAACAAACGACCTTTAGGAAATTTACTACCAGGAATTAAATCTATAGCACAATCGCAATTCCTGTGAGGAGGAAGCGAACTGAGCTTAGGCTCCTCAAAAACATCCCGATAATCAGACAAAAATACAGGAACCTCAGAAGGAGTAGATGAAGCGATAGAAATCGGAGGTGCATCATCATGAACCCCCTGACATCCCCAGCTTAACACAGACATTGTTTTCCAGTCAAGGACTGGATTATGAGTTTGTAACCATGGCAGACCAAGTACTAGAACATCATGTAAATTATACAATACCAGGAAGCGAATCACCTCCTGATGAACGGGAGTCATACGCATGGTCACTTGTGTCCAGTACTGAGGTTTATTCATAGCCAAAGGTGTAGAGTCAATTCCCTTCAAAGGAATAGGGACTTCCAGAGGCTCAAGACTAAACCCACATCGCTTGGCAAATGACCAATCCATAAGACTCAGGGCAGCGCCTGAATCTACATAGGCATCGACGGAAATGGATGATAATGAGCAAATCAGAGTCACAGACAGAATTAACTTAGACTGTAATGTACTAATGGCAACAGACTTATCAACCTTTTTTGTGCGTTTAGAGCATGCTGATATAACATGAGCTGAATCACCACAATAAAAGCACAACCCATTTTTCCGCCTATAGTTTTGCCGTTCACTTCTAGACTGAACTCTATCACATTGCATTGTCTCAAGTGCCTGTTCAGAAGACACCGCCAAATGGTGCACAGGTTTGCGCTCCCGTAAACGCCGATCAATCTGAATAGCCATAGTCATAGACTCATTCAGACCCGTAGGCGCAGGGAACCCCACCATAACATCTTTAATGGCCTCAGAAAGGCCATCTCTGAACTTTGCAGCCAGGGCGCACTCATTCCACTGAGTAAGCACTGACCATTTCCGAAATTTTTGACAATATATTTCTGCTTCATCTTGCCCCTGAGAGAGAGCTAATAAAGCTTTTTCAGCCTGAATCTCCTGGTTAGGTTCCTCATAGAGCAAACCCAATGCCAGAAAAAACGCATCCACATTAAGCAACGCAGGATCCCCTGGTGCCAATGCAAATGCCCAATTTTGAGGGTCACCCCGCAGGAAAGATATAATAATCTTAACCTGCTGAGCAGGGTCTCCAGAAGAGCGAGATTTCAAAGAAAGGAACAGCTTGCAATTGTTCCTAAAATTCAGAAAACTAGATCTATCTCCAGCAAAGAACTCTGGAATAGGAATTCTAGGTTCAGACATAGGAGCATGTACAACAAAATCTTGTATATTTTGAACCTTAGCAGCAAGATTATTCAAGCTGGAAGCTAAACTCTGGACGTCCATGATAAACAGCTAAGGTCAGAACCATTCAAGGATTAAGAGGAGGAAAAAAAAAAAAAAATCAGCCAGGCTGCAATTAAGGCTAGGCAGCAACCTCAGAGGAGAGAAAAAAAAAAAAAAAAACTTCCTCAGACTACTTTTCCTCCTACTTCAGCCCAAACATTTTGGGCCGGCTATACTGTCATGATTCCAATGGCAGGGAATCACAAAAGGACAAGCACCAACGAGCTCTAGGGTGATGGAACCTGAGCTGACCGCGACCCTAAACCTGAACACACAAATAACAATAGCCGGGGAACGTGCCTACGTTGGTCCTAGACGTCTCGCACCAGCCGAAGATCTAACTTCCCCTATTAGAAGAAACACAGACCTCTCTTGCCTCCAGAGAAATACCCCACAGAAATAGCAGCCCCCCACATATAATGACGGTGAAATGAGAGGAAGGCACATACACAGTATGAAAACAGATTCAGCAAAATGAGGCCCGCTAAAACTAGATAGCAGAGGATACAAAAGTAAACTGCGCGGTCAGCAAAAAAACCTTCAAAAAACCATCCTGTAATTACTTGAACTCATGTTCCAACTCATGGAACATGAGGAGCAATTACAGCCCACTAGAGCAACCAGCAGCAAAGAAACAATTATATGCAAGCTGGACAAGACAAAAATAAAGCAAAACGTGGAACAAGAAAATAAAAAACTTAGCTTGTCCTGAAGATTACTGAAGCCAGAAGCTGAGGTAACAAAACACTCTGATAACCTTGATAGCCGGCGGGGAAATGACAAGAAAGCCCGGTTAAATAGGAAACTCCCAAATGCTAATAGAACAGGTGGACACCAGAGACAGCAGAACACAAATCACCCAGTACCATCAGTAACCACCAGAGGGAGCCCAAAAACAGAACTCACAACAATTCTCTGCGTATGGAGGAAAGAAGGTTTTTCCACCAACATAGAAGAGGATTCTTTACTGTTAGGGCAGTGAGAATCTGGAATTCCTTGCCTGAGGAGGTGGTGATGGTGAACTCAGTCGAGGGGTTCAAGAGAGGCCTGGATGTCTTCCTGGAGCAGAACAATATTGTATCATACAATTATTAGGTTCTGTAGAAGGACGTAGATCTGGGGATTTATTCTGACGGAATATAGGCTGAACTGGATGGACAAATGTGTTTTTTTGTCCTTGCTATGTTACTATGTATGATACAGCACTCTCTGAACAGCGAGATTCTTTACCAATGACCTTTTGTGGCGTACCCTCCTTGTGGAGTGTGTCAATGACTGCCTTCTGGACATCTTGAACAGTGTGAAAATGGATCCAGGGTGTTGATAAAAATCTTTCATTCGGCTTTATTTGGAGAAATTCTTTTTAAAATGGTACAACATCAATTAGGACGTCTCGGAGAATGTTGCAAATATAAACTAGGGGGTGATGTAAAAGAATCATTTCGATCAATAATATTCTTGAACACTGGTCACATGGCAGAATACCTCACTGAAAATTTAAATAAACTCCTACTTAATTAACCCCTTAGTGACAGAGCCAATTTGGTACTTAATGACCGAGCCAATTTTTACAATTCTGACCACTGTCACTTTATGAGGTTATAACTCTGGAACGCTTCAACGGATCCCGCTGATTCAGAGATTGTTTTTTCGTCACATATTGTACTTCATGTTAGTGGTAACATTTCTTCGATATTACTTGCGATTATTTATGAAAAAAATGGAAATATGGTGAAAATTTTTAAAATTTAGCAATTTTCAAACTTTGTATTTTTATGCCCTTAAATCAGAGAGATACAGTTAGGTCCATATATATTTGGACAGAGAGAACATTTTTCTAATTTTGGTTATAGACATTACCACAATGAATTTTAAACAAAGCAATTCAGATGCAGTTGAAGTTCAGACTTTCAGCTTTCATTTGAGGGTATCCACATTAAAATTGAATGAAGGGTTTAGGAATTTCAGCTCCTTAACATGTGCCACCCTGTTTTTAAAGGGACCAAAAGTAATTGGACAATTGACTCCAAGGCTATTTAATGGACATGTGTGGGCAATACCTTTGCTATGTCATTCTCAATTAAGCAGATAAAAGGCCTGGAGTTGATTTGAGGTGTGGTGCTTGCATTTGGAAGGTTTTGCTGTGAAGTAAACATGCGGTCAAAGATGCTCTCCATGCAGGTGAAACAAGCCATCCTTATGCTGCGAAAACAGAAAAAACCCTTCCGAGAAATTGCCACAATATTAGGAGTGGCAAAATCAACAGTTTGGTACATCCTGAGAAAGAAAGAAAGCACTGGTGAACTCATCAATGCAAAAGGACCTGGGTGCCCACGGAAGACAACAGTGGAGGATGATCGCAGAATAATCTCCATGGTGAAGAGAAACCCCTTCACAACAGCCAACCAAGTGAACAACACTCTCCAGGAGGTCGGCGTATCAATATCCAAATCTACCATAAAGAGAAGACTGTATGAAAGTAAATACAGAGGGTTCACTGCACGGTGCAAGCCACTCTAAAGCATCAAGAATAAAAACGCTAGACTGGACTTTGCTAAAAAGCATCTAAAAAAGCCAGCACAGTTCTGGAAGAACATTCTTTGGACAGATGAAGCCAAGATCAACCTCTACCAGAATGATGGAAAGAGAACAGTATGGCAAAGGCGTGGTACAGCTCCTGATCCAAAGCATACCACATCATCTGTAAAACACGGCGGAGGCAGTGTGATGGCTTGGGCATGCATGGCTGCCAGTGGCACTGGGTCACTAGTGTTTTTTGATGATGTGACACAGGACAGAAGCAGCCAAATGAATTCTGAGGTATTCAGAGCCATACCGTGTGCTCAGATCCAGCCAAATGCAGCCAAACTGATTGGTCGTTGTTTCATACTACAGATGGACAATGACCCAAAACATAAAGCCAAAGCAACCCAGGAGTTTATTAAAGCAAAGAAGTGGAATATTCTTGAATGGCCAAGTCAGTCACCTGATCTCAACCCAATTGAGCATGCATTTCACTTGTTAAAGACTAAACTTCAGACAGAAAGGCCCACAAACAAACAGTAACTGAAAACCACCGCAGTGAAGGCCTGGCAGAGCATCAAAAAGGAGGAAACACAGCGTCTGGTGATGTCCATGAGTTCACTGTCACTTTATGAGGTTATAACTCTGGAACGCTTCAACGGATCCCGCTGATTCAGAGATTGTTTTTTCGTCACATATTGTACTTCATGTTAGTGGTAACATTTCTTCGATATTACTTGCGATTATTTATGAAAAAAATGGAAATATGGTGAAAATTTTTAAAATTTAGCAATTTTCAAACTTTGTATTTTTATGCCCTTAAATCAGAGAGATACAGTTAGGTCCATATATATTTGGACAGAGAGAACATTTTTCTAATTTTGGTTATAGACATTACCACAATGAATTTTAAACAAAGCAATTCAGATGCAGTTGAAGTTCAGACTTTCAGCTTTCATTTGAGGGTATCCACATTAAAATTGAATGAAGGGTTTAGGAATTTCAGCTCCTTAACATGTGCCACCCTGTTTTTAAAGGGACCAAAAGTAATTGGACAATTGACTCCAAGGCTATTTAATGGACATGTATGGGCAATACCTTTGCTATGTCATTCTCAATTAAGCAGATAAAAGGCCTGGAGTTGATTTGAGGTGTGGTGCTTGCATTTGGAAGGTTTTGCTGTGAAGTAAACATGCGGTCAAAGATGCTCTCCATGCAGGTGAAACAAGCCATCCTTACGCTGCGAAAACAGAAAAAACCCTTCCGAGAAATTGCCACAATATTAGGAGTGGCAAAATCAACAGTTTGGTACATCCTGAGAAAGAAAGAAAGCACTGGTGAACTCATCAATGCAAAAGGACCTGGGTGCCCACGGAAGACAACAGTGGAGGATGATCGCAGAATAATCTCCATGGTGAAGAGAAACCCCTTCACAACAGCCAACCAAGTGAACAACACTCTCCAGGAGGTCGGTGTATCAATATCCAAATCTACCATAAAGAGAAGACTGTATGAAAGTAAATACAGAGGGTTCACTGCACGGTGCAAGCCACTCTAAAGCATCAAGAATAAAAACGCTAGACTGGACTTTGCTAAAAAGCATCTAAAAAAGCCAGCACAGTTCTGGAAGAACATTCTTTGGACAGATGAAGCCAAGATCAACCTCTACCAGAATGATGGAAAGAGAACAGTATGGCAAAGGCGTGGTACAGCTCCTGATCCAAAGCATACCACATCATCTGTAAAACACGGCGGAGGCAGTGTGATGGCTTGGGCATGCATGGCTGCCAGTGGCACTGGGTCACTAGTGTTTTTTGATGATGTGACACAGGACAGATGCAGCCAAATGAATTCTGAGGTATTCAGAGCCATACCGTGTGCTCAGATCCAGCCAAATGCAGCCAAACTGATTGGTCGTTGTTTCATACTACAGATGGACAATGACCCAAAACATAAAGCCAAAGCAACCCAGGAGTTTATTAAAGCAAAGAAGTGGAATATTCTTGAATGGCCAAGTCAGTCACCTGATCTCAACCCAATTGAGCATGCATTTCACTTGTTAAAGACTAAACTTCAGACAGAAAGGCCCACAAACAAACAGTAACTGAAAACCACCGCAGTGAAGGCCTGGCAGAGCATCAAAAAGGAGGAAACACAGCGTCTGGTGATGTCCATGAGTTCAAGACTTCAGGCAGTCATTGCCAACAAAGGGTTTTCAACCAAGTACTAAAAATGAACATTTTTTAAAAAAATTATTGAATCTGTCCAATTACTTTTGGTCCTTTTAAAAACAGGGTGACACATGTTAAGCAGCTGAAACTCCTAAACCCGTCATCCAATTTTAATGTGGATACCCTCAAATGAAAGCTGAAAGTCTGAACTTCAACTGCATTGGAATTGTTTTGTTTAAAATTCATTGTGTTAATGTCTATAACCAAAATTAGAAAAATGTTGTCTCTGTCCAAATATATATGGACCTAACTGTATGTCATGAAAAATAGTTAATAAATAACATTTCCCACATGTCTACTTTACATCAGCACAATTTTAGAAACAACATTTTTTTTTGTTAGGGAGTTATAAGGGTTAAAAGTTGACCAGTAATTTCTCATTTTTACAACACCATTTTTTTTAGGGACCACATCACATGTGAAGTCATTTTGAGGGGTCTATATGATAAAAAATAACGAAGTGTGACACCATTCTAAAAACTACACCCCTCAAGGTTCTCAAAACCACATTCAAGAAGTTTATTAACCCTTTACGTGCTTCACAGGAACTGAAACAATGTGGAAGGAAAAAATGAACATTTAACTTTTTTTTGCAAACATTTTAATTCAGAACCATTTTTTTTATTTTCACAAGTGTAAAAACAGAACTGTTTGGGTGCACCGCAGAACTTGGAAGTGAAGGAGCGCCGTTTGACTTTTTCAATACAGAATTGGCTGGAATTGAGATCGGACGCCATGTCACGTTTAGAGAGCCCCTGATGTGCCTAAACAGTGGAAACCCCCATTTTGTAAACTAGACCCCTTAAGAAACTTATCTAGATGTGTGGTGACCACTTTGAACCCCCAAGAGCTTCACAGAAGTTTATAACGTAGAGCCGTGAAAATAAAAAATCGCATTTGTTTACACAAAAATGATTTTTTCGCCCACAAATTCTTATTTTCACAAGGGTAACAGGAGAAATTAGACCACAAAAGTTGTTGTGCGATTTCTCCTGAATACGCCAATACCCCATATGTGGGGGTAAACCACTGTTTGGGCGCACCGCAGAGCTTGGAAGAGGAGCAGTGCCGTTTTACTTTTTCAATGTAGAATTGTCTGGAATTGAGATCGGACGCCATGTTGCTTTTGGAGAGCCCCTGACCCCAAAAGTTGTTGTCCAATTTGTCCTGAGCATGCTGGTACCCCATATGTGGGGGTAAAACGCTATTTGGGCGCACGGCAGAGCTCGGAAGGAAGGAGCGCCGTTTTGGAATGCAGACTTTGATAGAATGGTCTGCGGGCTGTTGTGAATTCCGTTTTTGGTTGTAAGTAGTATTTTTGTGAGTTCTGCTCTTGGGCTCCTCCTGTGGTCTTTAGTGGTATGACTGCTTCTTGGATTTAGCTTCTCAGCTGTTTCCTTTGATTGTCTTTTGGGCTCGGCTATATTAGTCTGGCCTTAGCCCTCATTCAATGCCAGTTGTCAATTGTCTCTGCCTGGAGTCATTGCTCTTTGGATTGTCCTGACACTCTGACCAAGTTCTGCAAAGCTAAGTCCTTCCATGTCCTTTGCAGTTCACTTATTGTGGACTTGTTGTTTTGTACTGTCTTGTTTTTTGCTCATTTGTCCAGTTTATCAGTATGGATCTATTTAGCTAAACTGGAAGCTCTGGGCAGCAGAGTTTGCCCTCCACACCTTTAGTTAGGTGTGGAGATTTTTGCATTTCTCTGCGGTGGACTTTTTCTAGGTTTTTCTACTGACCGCACAGAGCTCTTTTCTGTACTTTCCTTTTTAGCTAGAAGTGGCCTCCTGTGCTCAATCTTGTTTCATACTATGAATGTCATTTCCTTCTCCTCTCACAGTCATTACATGTGGGGGGCTGTCTTTCCTTTGGGGATTTTCTCTGAGGCAAGATAGAAGCAGGAAAACTATCTTTAGGGGTAGTTAGCTCTTAGGCTGTGACGAGTTGCCTAGGGAGCGTTAGGAGCAATCCACGGCTGCTTCTAGTTGTGTGAGCTTAGGGTCTCCGGTCAGTATAGATACCACCTGCTCAGAGCTAGTCTCATGTCACTCCATAATCACCAGACCATAACAGCGGGCGTTATGTTGCGTTTGCAGAGCCCCTGATGTACCTAAACAGTAGAAACCCTCCACAAGTGACCCCATTTTGGAAACTAGACCCCCCAAGGAACTTATCTAGATGTGTGGTGAGAACTTTGAATGCCCAAGTGCTTCACAGAAGTTTAGAATGCAGAGTCGTGAAAATAAAAAATATTTTTTTTTCCACAAAAAAGATATTGTAGCCCCCCAGTTTTTATTTTCACAAGGGTAACAGGAGAAATTGGACCCCAAAAGTTGTTGTCCAATTTATCCCGAGTACATTGATGTGCCATATGTGGGGGTAACCCACTGTTTGGGCGCACGGCAGAGCTCAGAAGGGAGGGAGCACCATTTGACTTTTTGAGCGCAAAATTGGCTGTCGTGTTTGGAGACCCCCTGATGTACCTAAACAGTGGAAACCCCCCAATTCTAGCTCCAACCCTAACCCCAACACACCCCTAACCCTAATCCCAACCCGATCCATAATCCTAATCACTAACCCTAACGATAATCACAACCCTTACCCCAAAACAACCCTAATGTCAACCCTAGCCATAACCCTAATCAAAACCCTAAATCCAACACACCCCTAATCCTAATCTCAACCCTAACCTCAAACCTAACCCTAATCCCAATACACCCCTAATCACAACCTTAACCCTAATCCCAAACCTAACCCTAATCCCAAGCGTAACCCTAATGCCAGCCCTAACCCTAATACCAACCCTAATCCAAACCCTAACCCTAATCTCAACTCTAACCCTAACTTTAGCCCCAACCCTAGCCCTAACTTTAGCCCCAACCCTAGCCCTAACTTTAGCCCCAACCCTAACCCTAGCCCTACGGCTACTTTCACACTTGCATTGTTTGGCATCCGTCGCAATCCGTCGTTTTGGACAAAAAACGGATCCTGCAAATGTGCCTGCAGGATGCGTTTTTTGCCCATAGACTTGTATTGCCGGCGGATCGTGACGGATGGCCATACGTCGCGTCCGTCGTGCACTGGATCAGTTGTGTTTTGGCGGACCGTTGGCACAAAAAACGTTCAATGTAACGTTTTTTTGTACGTCGCGTCCGCCATTTCTGACCGCCCATGCGTGGCCGTAACTCCGCCCCCTCCTCCCCAGGACATAGATTGTGCAGCGGATGCGTTGAAAAACTACATCCGCTGCCCGCGTTGTGCACAATTTTCACAATGTGCGTCGGTATGTCGGGCCGACGCGTTGCGACGGCCCCGTACCGACGTAAGTGTGAAAGAAGCCTAACCCTAAATTTAGCCCCAACCCTAACCCTAAATTTAGCCCCAACCCTAACCCTAAATTTAGCCCCAACCCTAGCCCTAACCCTAGCCCTAACCCTAGCCCTAACCCTAATTTTAGCCCCAACTGCTCTTCTCCTGCCGGCCGGCAGATGGCAACAGATGGCGGGCGCACTGCGCATGCGCCCGCCATTTTCTTTTGCCAAGAAGATGCCGGCGGCCAGGAGGAGCAGCAGGAGGACCCAGGGACACTGGTGAGTATAATAGGGTCCCCGAATCCCCCTATTTCTCTGTCCTCTGATGTGCGATCACATCAGAGGACAGAGAATTACACTTTTGCTTTTTTTTTTGCGGTCGCCGGTAAACAGTTAATTACCGGCGATCGCAAAACAGGGGTTGGTAAAACCGACCCCGATCATGTTCTTTGGGGTCTCGGCTACCCCCGGCAGCCGAGAACCCAAAGATTCTCCCGGTGCCGGCCGGCGGGCGCACTGCGCATGCGCCCGCCATTTTGAAGATGGCGGCGCCCATCGGGAGCCACGAGGAGCACCGGGGGAGACAGGTAAGTATTGGGGGGCTACCTGGGACCTCATTTAACGGCGCTGTGGTTTAAGTACCCTTAGCGGCCGCCGTTAAAAGGCGTATCGGCGGTCGTTAAGGGGTTAATGAAATAGAACACACATGAGGAAATCATGGCAATGCAAATTAAAAACTCACAAGCTGCACAAGAAATACTTCAAAAGACACATGAGATGTGATAATAATCTTACAGTTGTGGCCAAAAGTATTGACACCCCTGCAATTTTGCCAGATAATACTCATTTTCTTCCTGAAAATGATTGCAATCACAAATTCTTTGTTATTATTATCTTCATTTAATTTGTCTTAAATGAAAAAACACAAAAAGAATTGTCCTAAAGCCAAATTGGATATAATTCCACACCAAACATAAAAAAGGGGGTGGACAAAAGTATTGGCACTGTACGAAAAATAATGTGATGCTTCTCTAATTTGTGTAATTAACAGCACCTGTAACTTACCTGTGGCACCTACCACAGGTAAGTTACAGGTGCTGTTAATTACACAAACCTTTGTATCCCGGGTGGATGTAGCCTGGTTGAAGAGGGCCATAGCGTTTAGAAATGGCCTGTAGGTTAGGTAGGTATCAATAGGTAAGTGAGCGGTAATGCAGGGTGCCAGGCAAAGGAAGATAAGGGGCAAGCAGCTCAAGTACCTGTAAAGTCCTGTGTCCTGTTTAGGATTTAGCGGCGCCTCCCGCGCCCTGCTGTGCTTTCCTGGATGGGAGGTGACAGTGGGCTGGAATGCCGCCTTGAAATATCGCCGTACCGGAAGTGCGTACTCCCGGACCGGAAGTGACGCGGTACTGAAGGAGGCGCGCTATTCAGCGGTGGACGCCGCAATGACAGCACCTATATAGGCTGTAACTTTTCTTTCTGGATATCCAATACTATATTGGTAGCAACCTCCGGGCAGGCCATATAGCCACTTGAATCTATACATTGTCCCAGTAAACGTTACTGATGAAGGTCCAACTGTGGGACCGAAACGTTTTCTGATTTGGGATAATAAATCTTTCGTTTCTTCAAACCATGATGCTGTCACCACCATGTTTGACAGTGGGGATCGTGTGTTCAGGGTGATGAGCTGTGTTGCCTTTACGCCAAACATATCGTTTGGCATTGTTGAGCACCTTCTTCCACATGTTTGGTGTGTCTCCCAGGTGGCTTGTTGCAAACTTTAAACAACACTTTTTATAGATATCTTTGAGAAATGGCTTTCTTCTTGCCACTCTTCCATAAAGGCCAGATTTGTGCAGTGTACGACTGATTGTTGTCCTATGGACAGACTGTCCCACCTCAGCTGTAGATCTCGGCAGTTCATCCAGAGTGATCATGGGCCTCCTGGCTGCATTTCTGATCAGCCTTCTCCTTGTTTGAGAAGAAAGTTTAGAGGGACGGCCAGGTCTTGGTAGATTTGCAGTGGTATGATACTCCTTCTATTTGAATATGATCGCTTGCACAGTGCTCCTTGGGATGTTTAAAGTTTTGGAAATCATTTTGTATTTTACAAGGCACTGTATATCTATCTATCTATATCTATAGCTATATCTATATATATATATATATATATATATATATATATATATATATATATGTACACATATTCTCTGCTCAGAAAAATAAAAAAAATAAAGGGAATACTTAAACAACAGAACATAACTCCAAGTAAATCAAACGTCTGTGAAATCAAACTGTCCACTTAGGAAGCAACACTGTTTGACATTCAATTTCACATGCTGTTGTGCAGATGGAATAGACAATAGATGGAAATTATTGGCAATTATCAAGACACACTCAATAAAGGAGTGGTTCTGCAGGTCGGGACCACAGACCACATCTCAGTACCAATGCTTTCTGGCTGATGTTTTAGTCACTTTTGAACGTTGGTTGTGTTTTCACATTCGTGGTAGCATGATACAGACTCTACAACCCACACAAGTGGCTCAGGTAGTGCAGCTCATCCAGGATGGCACATCAGTGCGAGCTGTGGCAAGAAGGTTTGCTGTGTCTGTCAGCGTAATGTTTAGAGGCTGGAGGCGCTACCAGGAGACAGGTCAGTACACCAGGAGACGTGGAGGGGGCCGTAGGAGGGCAACAACCCAGCAGCAGGACCGCTACCTCAGCCTTTGTGCAAGGAGGAACAGGAGGAGCACTGCCAGAACCCTGCAAAATGATCTCCAGCAGGCCCTAAATGTGCATGTGTCTGCACAAACGGTTAGAAACCGACTCCATGAGGATGGTCTGAGTGCCCAATGTCCACAGATGGGGGTTGTGCTCACAGCCCAACATCGTGCAGGACACTTGGCATTTGCCACAGAACACCAGATTTGGCAAATTCACCACTGGTGCCCTGTGGTCTTCCCCGATGAAAGCAGGTTCACACTGAGCACATGTGACAGAGTCTGGAGACACCGTGGAGAGCAATCTGCTGCCTGCAACATCCTTCAGCATGACCGGTTTGGCAGTGGGTCAGTAATGGTGTGGGGTGGCATTTCTTTGGAGGGCCGCACAGCCCTCCATGTGCTCACCAGAGGTAGCCTGACTGCCATTAGGTACCGAGATGAGATCCTCAGACCCCTTGTGAGACCAGCAGTTCCTGCAAGATGAAGGCATTGAAGCTATGGACTGGCCTGCCCATTCCCCAGACCTGAATCCGATTGAACACATCTGGGACATCATGTCTCAGGACATCATTTCTCGCACCATCCACCAACATCACGTTGCACCACAGATTGTCCAGGAGTTGGCGGATGCTTTAGTCCAGGTCTGGGAGGAGATCCCTCAGGAGACCATCTGCTCATCAGGAGCATGCCCAGGCTTTGTAGGGAGGTCATACAGGCACATGGAGGCCACAAACACTACTGAGCATCATTTCCTTGTCTTGAGGCATTTCCACTGAAATTGGATCAGCCTGTAACTTCATTTTCCACTTTGATTTTGAGCATCATTCCAACTCCAGACCTCCGTGGGATATTACCTGTGATTTACGTTGATCATTTTTATGTTTTATTGGTCTCAACACATTCCACTATGTAATGAATAAAGATTTACAACTGTAATATTTTACTCAGTGATATCTAGGATGTGGGATTTTAGTGTTCCCTTTATTTTTTTGAGCAGTATGTATGTATATACGTATGTATTTGTGTGTGTGTATGTGTATGTATATATATATATATATATATATATATATATATATATATATATATATATATATATATATATATATATGTATATGTACTATATAATTGTCTAAGGGTCACTTCCGTCTTTCTGTCTGTCCTTCTGTCTGTCACGGATATTCATTGGTCGCGGCCTCTGTCTCTCATGGAATCCAAGTCGCTGATTGGTCTCGTCAGCTGCCTGTCATGGCTGCCGCGACCAATCAGCGACGGCCACAGTCCGATTAGTCCCTCCCTACTCCCCTGCAGTCAGTGCCCGGCGCCCGCTCCATACTCCCCGCAGTCACCGCTCACTCAGGGTTAATGCCACCGGTAACGGACCGCGTTATGCCGCGGGTAACTCACTCCGTTACCGCCGCTATTAACCCTATGTGACCAAGTTTTTACTATTGATGCTGCCTATGCAGCGTCAATAGTAAAAACATCTAATGTTAAAAATAATTAAAAAAATAAAAAATCATTGTATACTCACCTTCCGCCGCCTTTCCCGCTCCTCGCGATGCTTCGGTGACCGCTTCATGCAAACGGCAGGTTCCGGTGGCAAGGATGGTATGCGAGAAGGGCCTGCCATGACGTCACGGTCATGTGACCGCGACGTCATCACACCCTGGGACTGGAAGCTGCCGCGTGCACCTCACACAGGCGACAGAACTACAAGGGGCCCATCGGGAGGTGAGTATATGTTTATTTTTTATTTTTTAACCTGTGACATACGTGACTGGGCAATATACTACGTGACTGACCAATATACTACGTGGCTCTGTGCTGTATTCTACGTCGCTGTGCAATATACTACGTTGCTCTGTGCTGTATACTACGTCACTGGGCAATAATACTACGTGGCTGGGCAATATACTACGTGGCTGGGCAATATACTACGTCACTGGGCAATATACTATGTGGCTGGGCAATATACTACGTAACTGGGCAATAATACTACGTGGCTGGGCAATATACTACGTGGCTGGGCAATATACTACGTGGCTGGGCAATATACTACGTGGCTGGGCAATATACTACGTGGCTGGGCAATATACTACGTGGCTGGGCAATATACTACATGGTTGGGCAATATACTACGTGGGCTGGGCAATATACTACGTGGACATGCATATTCTAGAACAGGGGTCCCCAACTCCAGTCCTCGAGGCCCACCAACATGTCATGTTTTCAGGATTTCCTTAGTCTTGCCCAGGTAATAATTGCATCACCTGTGCAATGCAAAGGAAATCCTGAAAACATGACCTGTTGGTGGGCCTTGAGGACTGGAGTTGGGGACCCCTGTTCTAGAATACCCGATGCGTTAGAATCGGGCCACTATCTAGTATATATATATATATGAGGAAAAAAACTGGAACAGCATCAAACACTACCTTAATATCATGCAAAGCTTCCCCAACCAGTAATCAAATGGTTTTCAAAATAGAAGTAAAAAAGTAAAACAGAACAAAAAACTGAAAAAAAGGTGGACTTTATTGCCCAAACTATAGAGAGAGAGAGAGAGATAATATACTGCTCAAAAAAATAAAAGGAACACTGGAATATCACATCCTAGATATCATTGAAATACATATTCCAGTTGCAAATCTTTATTCATTACATAGTGGAATGCTTTGAGAACAAAAAATAAATAAATTATCAATGTAAATATATATATGTATATATATTCTCCTTTTGAGGTTGGGAGCCCAATTTCAGCTATTGCTGTGTGCCCTGTGACTCCTATCTACTCCACTGTGTATAGGATAATAGAGTATAATAAAGTTGTTATGGACGTGACTTAACCTTGTGCAGTGACTCTGTTTTCCCTATAGTGTCAGATTTTTGTTGTTGCTAGAACTGTGATATTTTTTTCACTTTTTTCATTTGGCAGAGAGCTATCTCTCCTGACTCCACAATACACACAAATATTCCAGCTTTCCTGTGGTCTGTATGAGAGATTCATCTCCAGACTCCACTATCGGAGGATTATCTACAGGAAGAACAAACGGATTTAGGTACCTTCACACATAACGATTTCGTTAACAATATCGTTGCAACGTCACGCTTTTTGTGACGTAGCAACGATCCCGCTAACGATCTCGTTATGTGTGACAGCGACCAACGATCAGGCCCCTGCTGGGAGATCGTTGGTTGCTGGGGAATGATCAGGACCTTTTTTTGGTCGCTGATCACCCCGCTGTCATCGCTGGATCGGCGTGTGTGACGCCGATCCAGCTTTGTGTTCACTTGTAACCAGGGTAAATATCGGGTTACTAAGCGCGGCCCTGCACTTAGTAACCCGATGTTTACCCTGGTTACCCGGGGACTTCAGCATCGTTGAAGACAGTTTCAACTATGCCGAAGTCGTTCCCCTGATCGTTGGTCGCTGGAGAGAGCTGTCTGTGTGACAGCTCCCCAGCGACCACACAACGACTTACCAACGATCACGGCCAGGTCGTATCGCTGGTCGTGATCGTTGGTAAGTCGTTTAGTGTAACGGTACCTTTAGTCTCTGAAATTCAGGATGACAGATGCTTCTCTGTCCTGACATCATCTGTCGGGAGGCCCCCAAATACATTATATAGTTGACCAAACCCCCAAAATCAGTGCTTTTATGCAACTTTAGCCTAATATGTATGGGGACGTTAAAAGGCAAGTCATTGGACGTTGCCTCTGGCCCGGCCTAATAGACCTTCGTACATTGGAGGCCAAGACACCATTATTAGGCATGTAAGTATCCTAGTAACTAGGCTGCCCTATACTATCTAGTACTTGGGGGCGGAGGGCATTCAGCTGAACGCTGTAACGCCTTCTTAGATGCCATGTTTGTTTTCCTGGGATGGGGTAGTCCTTGGCATCATCGTGGATACAGCAGACACCCACTAGGGTCAACTGGTGGGGAAGTGTGGCCCTTATCAGGGTCACCAAACTTCCTGAGTCCAAGAATCCTGACACCAGCACCTCATTTGTCATGGGACATGCCTGCGGCCCCTCACCGGGCTGATAGTCCACAATGCAGGTAGGATAGACATAGTAGGAGCAGCGCCTCCCTAGGCTGTACTCCCCCAGTGGTGGCTCTACTACCCCTCTTTGGGGCTCAGGCTCCCGCTGGGTGCCCCAGTGTGGGGATTTACCACCCCCTGGCTTTCTTAGGGACCTCTCGACCACCTGGTACTGTTCCACTAAGCTCACCAGTTCATCCACATTCCAGGGATCTCCCTGGGCAACTGGTCTGCACCAGTGAAGCACAATGTAAACACGGTCCTCTGCCCCCAAAAAACGATAACGGTAGGCACAGTCCTTGTATTAGCGGGGATCAGCCCATTTAGGGCTAGCAAAGCTCATGGTTCAGGTATCAGCAAACCACAAACACTTCTCTGGAGTGTTCCTCTCCAGACATTGAACACTGTGCATTTGGAGACCAACTATGTAAGCCCCAGACCACACCCTGGGGTGGAGATAAGGTGGACATCCTTCCACTAGCTCTAACAGTTTCCACATAAGGCTCAGCCCATTATGCAAATTTGCTTTTAACCCCTGACCGCAGTTATTGTGCTGGAAGAAAATCTTTGGGTTTTAAATCACTGACACCATTAAGCGTAGTGAAACATATCTCCCCTCCAGCACTCTACCATGTATTTACTATATATAGTGGGGGAAATAAGTATTTGATACACCTGGTGCACTTCAACTGTGAGAGACAGAATCTTCAAATAAAAACCCAAAAATCACATTTTATGGATTTTACATAATTAATTTGCATATTATTGCATGAAATAAGTATTTGATCACGAAACAACCAGCAATAATTCTGGCTCTCACTGACCCAAAAAAAAGCGAATCCAGCGAATTCTGCACTCCCAAATTCATGGGCCAATGTGGGGTATTTGCACGTTCAGTAGGAATTATATGACAAAATTTGATGCCATTTTTACCCATTTCCCCATGTGAAAATGTAAAATCTGGGGCTAAAACCAAATTTTGTGGTAAAAATGTAATAATTTTTTGTTCACTGCCCAATTGGTATAAAAATTTGTGACAAACCCAAGGTGTCAATATAATCACTGCACATTGAGGGGCAACGTTCCACAATGCGGGGAGCAACATGTCAAGCCTAACATGCCTAGGAGCATTGCTCCCAGAGGAAAAGTGTCCTCACCTCGGCATGTCAGACTTGAAGTGTTGCTCTCCTCAAGGAGGAATGTTAGGCTATGTGCACACGTGCAGAATGGGGTGCAGAATTTTCTGCACAAAATCCACATCTCCTGGCAGAATTCGCAGGTGCAGATTTGCCGCGGATTTTGTGCGTTTTTTATGCGGAATTGATGCAGATTTTGTGCGGTTTTTATGCGGATTTTGTGCGGATTTTCTGCAGTTTTTACCACTGCGGATTTCTATAATGGAGGGGTGCAGAAACGCTGCAGATCCGCACAAAGAAGTGACATGCACTTCTTTTAAATCCGCAGCTTTTCCGCGCGGATTTTTCTGCACCATCTGCACGGCTTTTTTTTCACATTGATTTACATTGCACTGTACATCACAGTGCGGATCTGCAGCGTTTCTGCATGGAAAAATCCACTGCGGATCCGCACTAAATCCGCATCGTGTGCACATAGCCTTACTTTTTGGATACTAGTCAGATGCCTCTCACTCAGCCAAACCAGATCTCACACTTTGCGCTGACGAGGGGCAGTACCCCGTAACACTGTCTGCAAATTGAGAGTTTGGTTTTTGCTTTTATCCTAAGTCATGTGACAAGGCTCATTAGAGAGTCGATATTGCCTTTTAGGATTGCCACTTCATATAGGTGACACTAGAGTTCTCTCTGAAGAGACAATTTACCACATAAAGTTACACTGGTCAGAATTGTAATATTTGACCTGGTCATGAAGGTGGAAACATGCTTTGGGGGTAAAGGGGTTAATATTTTCTTTTTTTTTTCTGGTGTTTTTCGTGTAATATAAGAAAGCTTAAGGCCAGAAATAAACCCTATAAAACACTGTACATGGAGACTTTGGGATCAGATCATTTCTGTCCTCGATGTTTGTGCAAACAAAAAATCTTCTATAAAAGCCTCAAACTTCAGTGTGTGAATCAGACCTGAGATCTAATGTGATAGAAGATTACAGTGCGGGGAAGACGGGAAACCTTCATATAGACGGCCGGTGGTGATGGAGTCAGTCAGGGGCGGACACTAACAGCTTGGGGCCCCTGTGCAAGAAATGTGTCTGGGCCCCCCTCCCTGCCCGGTATGCTGCGCAGGCCGGCGTCAGATGCGATATGCTAATGACCCCCGTCTCCTGCTCTGCTGCGAGCAGGAGCCGAATGTCATGCGTCTGTGCTCCGAGCCTCTCGCACAGAATCGGAACACAGCTGCGGAGGAAGAGCGGAAATGACTTTCTCCATCTCCTCCATTGCCGGGGTCAGCGTATATCGCACAGCACTCGGATGTTATCCAAGTGATGTGCATTGTCTCACTCACACCTATAGGCTTATATGGGTGCGAGTGAGCCGAGACTCGGCCGGGTATCCGTGACAATCGCAGCATGCTACAATTTCACTCGCACACTGAAAACGGCTGAGAAAAAATATGGTGATGGGAACTGCCCCATAGAGGAATACTGGTCCGAGTGCTATGCAATTATTTTATCGCATAGCACTCATCCGTAATCTACGGTAGTGTGACTCAAGGCAGATTTCCCTCATTATCCACCTGCAAGCAGGGCAGTACATAGCAATCACAGGGCCACATAGCAAAAGTTCTATTTGGGCCTCCCCATAGCTCTAAAAAATACAGTTAGGTCCATATATATTTGGACAGAGACAACATTTTTCTAATTTTGGTTATAGAAATTACCACAATGAATTTTAAACAAAACAATTCAGATGCAGTTGAAGTTCAGATTTTCAGCTTTCATTTGAGGGTATCCACATTAAAATTGGATGAAGGGTTTAGGAGTTTCAGCTCCTTAACAAGTGCCACCCTGTTTTTAAAGGGACCTAAAGTATTTGGACAGATTCAATAATTTTAAATAAAATGTTCATTTCTAGTACTTGGTTGAAAACCCTTTGTTGGCAATGACTGCCTGAAGTCTTGAACTCATGGACATCACCAGACGCTGTGTTTCCTCCTTTTTGATGCTCTGCCAGGCCTTCACTGCGGTGGCTTTCAGTTGCTGTTTGTTTGTGGGCCTTTCTGTCTGGTTTAGTCTGCATTCGAATCAGGCCACCATCTAATACATACATACACACGGTATACGGTATGTGTGGGTAATAAATATATATATATATCTATTGATTATCATTTGGTTCTGCTGCGTCCGGCGCAGTCAGACTTGCAGCCAAGTGACAACTAGTGTCGGCTATGTCAATGAATAGAACACTGCAGACATGGCTGACACGCTAGTTGGCACATGACATCAAGTGCACAAAGCCTATCCTCGTGCTTATGTGATAACTGCTGAAAACGGCAGAGCCCGACCATGTATATATTATATTACATTATATGTCTGGTATCTGTTCTATTCATTGTCTATGGAACATATGGAAATAGCTGAGCAGCTCTATAGATAATGAATAGAGCTGAGGCCGAGCATGTACAACTTTGCTCCATCTAGGATGAGCCCTGTTCTCCGAATCTCTGGGGGGCAGTTGCCAAATGCCCAGTGATCAGCAAGTTATCCACGATCTGATGGATCACATATGCATCGTACATACATATACCGTACATACACACAGATAATCATACATATACTGTACATACATACACTTTACATACATATACCGTACATACATACACACACCGTACATACACATACCGTACATACATACACAGATACACATACATACGTTATACCATACATACAACTTACATGCTGTACATATACCGATATACCATACATACACACAGATACATACATATAATGTACATACACAGATACACATACATACTGTATACCGTACATACATACAACTTACATACTGTACATATACCGATATACCATACATACACAGATGCATACATATACAGTACATACATACACACCATACATACACACAGATACACATACATATACCGTACATACATACACCTTACATACATATACCGATATACCGTACATACACACACGGATACACATACATATACCGTACATACATACACACACCGTACATACACATACCGTACATACAGATACACATACTGTACATATACACACCTTACATACACACACCCACATATACCGTACATACATACACTTTAGATAGATATACCGCGCCGCATGTGCGTATACACAGGTCTGCCACCTGCGTCTTTGTACGCATAGTGGGGATGGAATTTCATAAAATCCCCCAGTATGCTGTAACATCTGCCGCTGTGGATGAACGCAGTGTCCAATCCGCAGCAAATCCGCCATGTGGAAACACACCCTTATGGTATATGTGAGATCGCAGTGGACAAAGACCAGGCTGGTGCTGTCACTAGCGGCCACTGTGCACTGAATATGAGGATATGTCACTTTCCTTAGGTCTCCGGCATTAGTGATGAGTGAACGTGCCCAGATAAGGCATTATCCGAACATGCTTGAGTGCGGAGTGTTTTTGGCGTGCTCGAATAATATTTATTTTCGACTCCCCACCGCTTCATGTGGGCTGTTCCACACATGCAGGAGTTGCCTAACAAACAGGGAATCATTCCTGCTTGTGTTGAGGATGTCAAAAAGCCACGAATCGTGCAGCAGCGGAAACTCGAACATATTATAAGACCACGCCGAAGATGCTCCATTAGCACTTGAGCATGCTCAGATAACGCCTTATCCAAACATGCTCGCTTATGACTTGATCACTACTCCCAACATGGTTCATATATAAATTGTTGTTTCTTCATTTTTCAAAACAAAACTGTAAACTTACAACATTTCCACCTGGCAGCAAAGATCCTGTCAGCCTGGTCCACACTCGTCCTCTGCACCGAGTCTGCAGCAGCTTCCCGCTCCAAGCTGCGGACTCCAGAGCACAGACATCCCCGAGGTAATGATGCACAGATGTCACTGTGCACTCCGTATAATCTTAGACATTGCACCAGGGGATCGTCATCCCATCCCCCTATATAGTGGATCATTTTAGTACTTGTATTCCCGGCCCTTCTCCTACCTAACCTAGTGATCCCTCCTCACCCCCTCTCCCCCCATTCTCATGTATCCCACCCCGAGGATCACTGAGTGCCCACGCGCACAGCAGCAGCAGGGACTCACAAACAGAACGGAAGCTTCAGTGACTCACGGACACTCCCCCTCCCTTTCCCTCGCTCCTCTCTTCCAGCATCTGCCGTCACCATGGCTACCGCACCAGTGACAGCCGGACAGCAGCATAATGTATAATAACAGGTGCGGTCAGCAGGGGGGCCCTTTTGACCTTCATATCACACGCGTGCAGCAGAGTGGCCCCCTGCTTCTCCTGTTAGCTGTCATTCACCGCCCTGCTTTCTCTGTCCTTCGGGGCCCCCTCCCGCTCCGAGCCCCGGTGCAGTTGCACAGGTTGAACCGGCGGTATGTCCGCCCATGGAGTCAGTGATGGACAAACATGTTTCTAGAGCCGTAGCAGAAGATGAAGATGTCGTCCTCATCATGAAGTAGTTATTTCTCCTGTCACGTGTAATGAATATCTCCTGCAGTATTGCTAATGCCGATTCCAGTGTCGGGAAATGAGAGGAGAATTAGCGTTATGGAAGATGAGTCTATGAGAAACGTATTCAGCTGCCGACTCCGAGGAAGAAACTGCTTGTTGTCTGTGGCCGAAAATATATAGATTTTATTAGTAGATGTAAAGAAGAAAACTAAATGCTGTAAACTAATAAATCTTCTCATATGTTCCCCTTATAATCTCCAGTATTTGCATTATTACACAGGATTTTTATGATCTTCTCATTCAGGACTCTACAATATCGGATCCTCTCAGTAAAGATCTTCTATAGAAGAGAATTTTCCTGATTTACCCATCAAAGATGGATATGGACAGAGACAAGATGGCGGAGAGGATATTACACCTTACCCTAGAGATCCTCTTTCGGCTTACTGGAGAGGTGAGAGATTCTGATGACGTCACATTACATCATTCTTATCTATGGGAATAACAGATGGACAGAACTGGAGAGGTGAGGACTCTGGAAATGTCTGTAATGAGATTTATTAATGTGTCTCTCCATAACCAGGATTACACAGTGGTGAAGAAGATCTCTAGTGAGCGCTGTCAGGACCCCGAGTCTGAGGGATGGGGAAGACCCCTGAGCCCAATCACGGGGCCTCCACCTCACCCCCTGATACATGAGGACAATGACCAGAAGATCCTAGAACTCACCTACAAGATGATTGAGCTGCTGACAGGGGAGGTGACACTGCTGGGAATGCTGGGACATTATACAGTAACGCTATGAAGGGATCGGGGGATAACGGTATCATTGTGTGTGTCAGGTTCCTATAAGGTGTCTGGATGTCGCCATCTATTTCTCCATGGAGGAGTGGGAATATTTAGAAGGACATAAAGATTTGTACAAGGACGTCATGATGGACGTTGCCCAGCCCCTCACATCACCAGGTAATATACAGGACTAAATACAGACGACCTATCATTATCTTTATGTAAAGAATGAATTCAGCCCCTGTATGTGTTTCCACCAGATCTATCCAGTAAGAGGACAACACTAGAGAGATGTCCCCGTCCTCTTCTTCCACAGGAATGTAAACAAGAAGATCCCAATGTTCCTCAGGATCCTCAGGTAGATGGAGAGAAGGTGTCATAAGTAGAAATGACCGAATTTCTTCGAGTCCCTGCTTATTCTGCAAGCTATAGCACTTAGGCTAGGTTCACATTGCGTTAATGCGGGCTGTGTTAACCCAAGTGCCGACTTGCCATCGCGCTAGCACAGATAGAGCTAGCAGATGCTCTATCTGCGCTAGCGGTGACGGACCCGGAAACGCTGCAGCCCGCGTCTCAGGGTCCGTCACTCAATGACGGCACATCACTAGCACTCACCCATTACACCCGCGTTTTACCTCGGTGTAATGCAGTCAGTCTAACGGACTGCTAAAAAGCAATCTGAACCTAGCCTTACCGAAAAAGCTCGCCGACTGATCAGCTGTTCGGCTCCGCAGCTGCATGTGTCGCGGCTGTGTGACAGTCACAACACATGCATGGAGAGCCCAACAAACAGGTTCTCCATTCATGTCGTGTCTGTCACACAGCCACCGTATACAATTAAGTAGAATACTTGGCACTCAACTTTGGAAGATGATTTTGTGTTTAATGCAGTCAGAAATCAAAACGTTTCGGCCTGGTTTGGCCTTCATCAGTTACAGACTGCACAGTATGGGCATAGTCTTGTCCAATTTAGTGAGTCGGACAGTGGGAAAAGGATCACTTTAAATGAGCGCTGTGGAAACTGTGACTATCAGTGTCAGAAGGTTGAACACTGCCGGCCAGGCCTGTGATAAGAGACAGTGCGCGGAAGTGTCCTGCAGCAACGTGGTATCCACTGCTAGTCAGCTGTCACACAGCCACAACACATGAAACTGTGGAGCCAAACAGCTGATCAGCCATCGCGATCCAGGAAGCCGGGTTCCCTCTGCAGCTTATTCGTAAGCGCTATAGCTTGCCGAATAAGCAGAGACCCGAAGAAATTCGCACATCTCTAGTCATGAGATCTCCCCTATGATGTGTAGACGGCTGTGAAGGTCTTGTGCTCAGTCTCATTTATTCCACCAGTATTATATGTTTTAAACTTGTGTAATGAGAAGAGTGGAGATGGCAGGATTAGAGCTGCTCATAGATATGACTTCTCCATCTGTCTGTGACTTTTACAATATTTGTTTCAGGGTGAAAATATAACCCATATTAATACTACAGAGACATATGTGAGTGGTGATGAGTGGTGTAAAGAGGAGATTCCTACATATGACTACCCAGGTGAGTAGTAACCACTAAATACAGATAAGCTAGGGATTGTTCTCAGTGCAGAGCTGTGGCTGCTTTATCAGTGGTGTAGTCCGGCCATATCACAATCGCGTGATCACCAATTTGCCTCCAGACCACAGGATTCTCTTCCACCTCAAACTGTTCAAATGATTTTGGGCATTGAAAATCCTTCTATAGAACTTACAACCTGGACCATCCACCTACCCCCTGGATTTAGAAGACATTGACTTTTACCTGCCCAGATCTGTAAACTACAAAGCCAAATGACAGCGTACGTAGAATGTTCTGACAAGCTAGAAAATAACTTGAAAAATATTATGATGGGCCTCTAAGAGAAAGCAGAGGGTAATGATGCTGTTGGCTTCCTGAAATCCAGATATCTCATTGGATGAATCTACCTTCTCTATGTCTTTGTGTATGGTAGTTTGATTGTGGTGGGATTGGCCTACCTCACCTATGTGAGTCTTTAACTGCCTGGTAGTCTTTAAAAAAGACACATGTGCAGTCTGTGATTTAATAGTATAGAAAAAAGAAAATGATTCAGTTCACCCTTGTGATGGTATTCTCACAGCCCATGAGAAATTTGATAGCAGCACGGAAACATCTCTGCTTCACGCCGGGTACTTGTGCATGAAAATCAAGGTATCCAGCTCAGGAAATAAAATCAAAAGTCTTTATTTGGACAAATTTAAAAAGTAAGCTGCTTGACAAACCAGTGAATACTGGAGGAAGGAATGTCTTGAATAACTGGACGCGTTTCGAACACGTATAGTGCTCTTAGTCCTCAGTTTTTATTAGTATACCCAAGTCTTTTTCCACACGTGCTGAGGCTTAGTTCTATTCCTCCAATTTTATAGATGTAATTTTGGCTTTTCTTGCCCAGATATAGAATCTTGCATTTCTCCCTGTTAAATAACCATTCTATTAGTCGCTGCCCTTTGTTCAAGCTTATCTAGATCCTTCTAAATTCTTTCTCTGTTTTCTCTAGTCTTAGCTATCCCTCCTACCCTTGTATAGTCTGCAAATTTGATAAGTTTACCTTCAGTTCCCTTTTCTAGATCATGTATAAAAATGTTGAACAACAGAGAGACCAGGACAGAACTTTGTGGTACTCCACTTAAAACACCCTTCCAATTGGATGTACAACCATTTATCGCCACTCTTTGAGTATGATTACTGAGCCAGTTATGAATAAACCTAACTGTAGCCTTGTCAATCCCATACTTGTTCATTTTTTTAATAAAGATAATATGAGATGCTTTTCTGGAGTTGAGATATACTATATCTATGGTATTTTCCTGATCCAATTTGTTCAAAGATCTTTCCTATTAAGACTCACTGGCCTGTAAATTTCTGACTCAACCTTCTTTCCTTTTTTTGAAGATAAAGACAACATTTGCCCTTCTCCAATCTCCTGGGACCATTTCTGTTCTCCAGGTATTTTGAAGGATTCCGGCTCGTGGTTCTGCATTTTCCTCTGCTAACTTTTTCAGTACCCTAGGATGTAATTCACCTGGACCAGGAGATTTAAATTAGCAAAGTGTTCCCTCACCATCTCGCTGTTTATAGGTAGTGTGGATTATTTTATTCCTTCAATAGCACCGTGAAGATCAGTTGATGTTACAATTGCTTTCTTAGAGAACACATTCAAAATAGAAATGTAAAAGTTTCTCAACATAATTTTTGACCATTCATCGTTTTCATCCTGTAAAAATCCTATAGCATCTTTTACTTTTATTTTGCTCTTGACATACATACAAAATCATTTTTTATTGCTTTTGATCTCCCTTGCAAGCCTTACTTCATTACTGACTTTGGCTCTTTTAAATTTTGCCTTGCATTCCCTGCAGACAGCATTATATACTTCTTTAGATATGCCCCCCAGCCATTGGACCTTTCCTACCCTCTTTATGAATCCATTCATATCTGCCTTTCTGAAATCCAAACTAGTCTGAGTCCTAACTGGTCTTCCTCCTCTTCTTCCTCTTTTAATCCAAAACTCGAAGATAGCATGATCGCTGACTCCTACATTCCTGGCCATCTTTACCTCCTCAACCATTTCCTCCTTCTTGGTAAACATTAGATCCAATATTGCAGATCCTTAACCCTTTGGCGACTGCCGATACGCCTTTTAACGGCGGCAGTTAATGGTACTTACTCAGCGCCACTTTTTAACGGCACTATACGGGGGTGTATAGCGCCCCCCAGCGTTGGAAATTCTCTGGGGTCTCCACTACCGTGTGTAGTGGAGTCCCCGGAGAAAATGGTTTTTACTGACCCCAGTGTTGCGATCACCTTTATTCATGGGATAACTGCGACCGGAAAAAAATAAAGTCTGATTTCCCTTTTAATTTTGCTCTCCTCTGATGTGAACTAGCACATGAGAGGAGAGGGAAATGGGGTCCTCCGAGCCCCAACGGTACATCCAGTGTCCTTGGACCCTCCTGTCTTCCCTCGGTCCTGCCACCCAGCCGCCGGTGTCTTCTTCCGGAAAGAAAATGGAGGGCGCATGCACAGTGCATTTGCTGAGATCTGCTGGCCGGCACCCCCTACAATAGGAAATCCTTCCCATGTGATGGGGTCTATCACAGTGATCAAAATAAAAAAAATAGTAAATCAAATTTCCCTTTATCACCCCCTTAGGCAAAAATAATAATAAAAAAGTTATTTATTTCCATTTTTCTGCTAGGGTTCGGGTTGGAGCTAGGGTTAGGGTTGGGCTAAGGTTAGGGTTGGGCTAGGGTTACGGTTGGGGCTAGGGTTAGGGTTGGGCTAGAGCTAGGGTTGGGGCTAGAGCTAGGGTTAAGGTTTGGCTAGGGTTGGGCTTTGGTTAAGGTTGGGCTATGGTTAGGGTTGGGCTATGGTTAGGGTTGGGCTAGGGTTAGTTAGACTAGGGCTAGAATTGGAGGTAGGGGTAGGGTTGGGCTAGGGTTGTGGTTATGGTTGTGTCGGGTTTAGAGTTGTGTTTAGGGTTGTGCTTAGAGTTGGGGTTATGGTTTGGATTATGATTAGGGTTGAGATTAGGGTTAGGGTTGTGATGGGGTTAGGGTTGTGGTTTGGGTTTATGGTTGTGGTTTTGGTTTGAATTATGGTTAGGGTTGAGATTAGGGTTTGGATTGCAGTTAGAATTGGGGGGTTTCCACTGTTTAGGTACATCAGGGGGTCTCCAAAAGTGACTTGGCACCCACCATTTATTGCAGCCAATTTTGCGTTCAAAAAGTCAAACGGTGCTCCCTCCCTTCTGAGACCTGCCGTGCGCCCAAACAATGGCTTTCCCCCACATCTGGGATATCTGTGTACTCGGGAGAAATTGCACAACAAATTTTGTGGTTCATTTTCTCCTTCGCCTCATTGGGGGACACAGGACAGTGGGTGTATGCTTCTGCCGCCAGGAGGCTGACACTAAGTAAACATAAAAAAAAGTTTAGCTCCTCCTCCATCGTATACACCCTGACACTGGCTACCAGAGAATCCAGTTCATGCTTAGTGTCTGAAGGAGGCACACCTCTGGGTCCCGGATCCTTCGGACCCTTTTTCATCTCTACATCATATGGATTGACAGGGGGGACGGACTCTTTTGAGGGGGTCCGATCTCCCCAAATTTTGTGAATTCTGCCTTTGGGCTCCCTCCGGTGGTTGTAGGTGGTAATGCAGTTGTCCCTGGGTTGCAGTCCTGGTCAGGTGTATCTGCTGATTGCAGTTCTGACTGGGGTATTTAGGTGTGCAGGATTCATTAGTCCTTGCCAGTTGTCCATGGTTCTTGGGAGGTGTTGGACCTCTCTCTGGTTCCTCCTGCCTTGCTGCGAAATCAAGAAAGATAAGTGTCTGGTTTTGTTTCTGTGGCACACATGCTGTGTGCTTGTTAATTCAGTGCTATTCATTTGTTTTTTCTTGTCCAGCTTAGATGGTGTCAGTATTTACTCAGTCTAGTTGGATTCTCAGGAGTTGCAGATATACGTTCCACGTCTTTAGTTAGATGGTGGAATTTTTTGTATTATCTGCTGTGGATATTTTTGGAAGGGTTTTAATACTGACTGCTTAGTATTCTGTCCTATCCTTTCCTATTAAGCTAGAGTGGCCTCTTTTGCTAAATCCTGTTTTCTGCCTGCGTGTGTCTTTCCTCTCCTACTCACAGTCAATATTCGTGGGGGGCTGCCTATCCTTTGGGGTTCTGCTCTGAGGCAAGGTAGAATTCCTATTTCCATCTATAGGGGTATTTAGTCCTCCGGCTGTGTCGAGGTGTCTAGGGTTTGTTAGGCACACCCCACGGCTACTTCTAGTTGCGGTGTTAGTTCAGGATTTGCGGTCAGTACAGTTACCACCTACTCCAGAGAAAGTTTCATGCGGCTCCAAGGTCACCGGATCATAACACCCAAACCAGCAACGGGCAAGCACGTGCGAGTATCCTCCACGTATCCTTTCCCGCGACGTGAGATTGCACGCCGGACTTGGCCCTGACCACCCTAAGGTATTTCAGACCACAGGCTTTACAGGTGCCCACAGATGTCCGTGTGACCCCCCTGTTTTCTACACCTATGTTTCGGCAGCGGTGATACAGGGGTGGTGGACGTTCCTTCTCCTTATCCCAGGGCGGAAAAGGAGTTGGGGTTCCTGCACCATCATGTATTCTCATCTCCCCTCACTAGATTAAAAAAAAAAAAAAAAAAACACGCCAGTCCTCTTCTCGCAGTGGGTTCAGCTTGCAAAAGGGGGGGAGGTTAAAAAGGGAGGCTCCTGATGCAACGCTGATTGCCTTTTAGGCAGGTTCGAGCTTCCCTGCGGCGGTCTGGCGCCAGGTTAATATGCGGCGCCGCAGTCCTCCAAAGCTCCGGTCGCCGCTGCTGTTCGTCTGGCGCTTGTTGGCACTGCAGTGGTCCAGAGGCTCCAGACTCCGGCCTAGCATCCTGGATACACTTCCGGGTCAATCAGGCTTGGCTTCCGTCCTGGACAGACCACGCTGTGAGGCTCCGCCCCCTCCAGCGCGTCTTCTTCCAGGACCCCCCCTCCTCTCCTCACTGGGGCAAATCGAGGCCCCGGCTTTGGCCTGCTACAGGCCGCATCGGCGCTGCAATCCAAGCGGTTCCGCCCCCTGAGGGCAGCTGAAGATATAGGTGGCACATCTTTTGGTGTTCGGTTTCACATGGTATGCGGGGGACACAGGACTGGGGTAAGTGCTTCTCCCTCCAGCCTGACAGCAGAAGCATTATTTTTTCCCAGTCTAAGGCCCTGGGTAGAGCATTTATGGAACGCTATGTCTAGAAGGGTCAAGTCTCACACGGTCCTATATACCGTTTGTGTAGCCTGTCATACTGCCTTCCCGCATGCCCAGAGCAATCGTCTCTGTGAGGCCTGTGATTCTGAACGCGCTCAGGATCCCCTCCCCCCCCCCCCATCCCGCTCGTTCCCCTGCAATCTCCCCGGCTGTTACTCCTGCCTCTCAGGCAGAGACTGGGGTGGTTCCACCGGAATGGGTCACGTCATTATCGCAATCCATGGCATCCCTAACTAAAGCAATCGAGTCCCTTTAGACCCTGGCTGGAGTCAGGGACAGCAGTTCATCTGTCTTAGAGAGAGCTTCGGATTCTCAGTGGCCTCCGGCTTGCAGGGGCCGCGCTCACACTGGGCAGACACGGGGGAAGCGAAATCCCACAGCGTCTCCCGGGCCATCAGGTGCATCAGCATCCTGGAGTTCCGTCTCTCACTCTCCTTTCCCAGGAGAAAGCATGGAACTCTGGTCCGACTATGAGTCAAAGGGGTCCCTAAATTTAGAGACTCCTGGGTTTCAGGAATCCGTAGATAGCCTGATTGAGGCTGTCAATCAGACCCTGGGAATAGAAGGCGAACCCGTCTTACCCTCGGATCACAAGGTTTCTTTTAAGCGGGCCAGACTATCTCATAAAGTGTTTTCCTCTCACCCTGAGTTTGAGGACCTGGTTCAGTGAAACCGGGAGCACCCGGACAAACGTTTTTCAGGGCAGAAGGCCTTGAAAGCAAGATACCCTTTTTCTCCCGAGCTATGTAGTAGATGGGCGGAATCTCCTTCGGTAGATCCGCCGGTGTCCCGCTTAGCCTCTAACACTTCGTTATCCCTTCCCAACGGCTCTTCTATTAAGGATCCCACAGATCGTCTTATAGAAAGTTTGGCTCGTTCCGTTTTTGAATCTTCAAGTTCAGTCCTTTTTCCCTCTTTTGCGGCAACTTGGGTTGCTAAAGCCATGATGTCTTGGTCAGAATCTTTGACAAAGGCTCTTCAAGAGAGAGACTTACCAGCGGAGTTGACAGAAATGTCAAGTCAGATAACCCTTGCTGGGAGCTATCTGATTAATGCATCCTTAGATGCGGCAGACTGTGCTGCTTCTGCAGCAGCAAAGGCAATTGCCATTAGAAGGGCTCTCCGGTTAAGAACTTGGCGGGCAGACTCTACCTCTAAGAAATCTCTTACGACCCTCCCGTATCAGGGGGGTCGCTTATTCGGAGAGAACCTGGATCAGCTTATTTCTGATACCACAGGAGGGAAATGCAATTTTCTCCCACAGCAGAGGACTAGACAGCCTTTTCGTCACCAATTTCAGGCTCGTTTCAAACCCTTTCGCAATACCAGATGGACCCCAGCGTCAGGTTCCGCAACGCAGGTTCGACCCAATCTGGACCGAGACAATCGGGTCACCTATAGAGCCAACCCGGGGGGAAGAATACGTTCCCAGCCGCCTAGATCCAGGGGGTCTGACAGAGTATGCAGGCACCTACTTTTGTTTCACCAGGCCTGGCTCCATTCAATTCACGACAAGTGGGTGGGAGAGCTCGTGTCTTCAGGGTACAAGATAGAGCTGGTTTGTCAACCTCCACACTGGTTCTTCCCATCCCGTCTTCCCAGGTCCGAGTCCCGGCGTCAAGCCCTTTTTAATTCTATAGAGTCCCTTTGTCTCCGCGGGGTCATCATTCCTGTTCCAAGGGAGGAGAGATTTCAGGGGTTCTATTCCAATCTATTTGTAGTACCCAAAAAGGACGGATCAGTAAGGCCCATTCTGGATCTGAAACGCTTAAACAGGTTTGTCAACATTCGTCACTTTTGGATGGAATCTCTCCGGTTAGTCATTGCGTCGATGGAAAAGGGGGAGTTCTTGTCCTCGATAGACATTCAGGATGCTTAACTGCATATTCCCATATTTCCTTCCCATCAAAGATTTCTCCTGTTTGCCATAAACAACTTACACTTCCAGTTCACGGCTTTACCCTTCGGGCTGGCCTCCGCCCCCAGGGTGTTCACAAAAGTCATGTCAACTGTGGTGTCCATTCTGCTCTCCCGAGGCATAGCAGTCTTGCCATATTTAGACAACTTTCTCATTAAAGAGCCGACCTTTCAGGCCTGCGAGGAGAATGTGAGCATTTCTCTAGACACTCTTTCTCGTCTGGGTTGGCTAGTGAATTTAAAGAAGTCATCCCTGGTACCATCCCAGAGAATCTCTTTTCTAGGGATAATTTTCAACACCTCTCAAGCCCTCTCGATCCTGCCCCAGGACAAGGTCCTAGCCCTTCGGCGAGAGGTGAGGAACCTTCGGCAACCATACTTTCATACAATCCGGTCCTGCATGAGGGTCTTGGGAAGGATGGCTGCAACAATAGAAGCAGTACCATTTGCACAGTTTCATCTTCAGCTTTTCCAGCATGCACTTTTAGCAGCATGGGACAAGAATCCATTCTCCCTCAACCTCAGGTTCCGGTTGTCAACCCAGGTCAGACAAGCTCTTTCATGGTGGTTAAACAGCCCGTCCCTACTAAAGAGGAAACCCTTTCCTCCAACCAATTGGCTAGTGGTTACAACGGATGCCAGTCTCCTAGTTTGGGGAGTGGTGTTCTTTCACCACACTGCTCAGGGGCGCTGGTTCCACCGGGAGTCAGGTCTTCCTATCAATCTCTTGGAGATTCAGGCAGTTCGACTGGCTTTGCAGCATTACCATCATCTTCTGGCGGGTCGCCTTGTCCGGATTCAATCGGACAATGCCACCATACATAAATCATCAGGGGGCACCCGCAGCAAGGCGGCCATGCAGGAAGTAAATCAAATTCTGTACTAGGCCAAGAGGAATCACCCAGTGATTTCGGCAGTCCACATTCCGGGCGAGGAGAACTGGGCGGTGGACTTCCTCAGTCGGCAGGGCCTGACGTTCGGGGAATGGTCTCTCCATCCCGAGGTATTTCAGCAAATATGCTATCAATGGGGGACTCCGGACGTGGATCTAATGGCGTCCGGGAGGAATGCCAAGGTACCCAGATTTGTCGCCCGGTATCGAGATCCACAGGCAATCGCCGTGGATGCGCTAGTTCTGATCTGAAACCAGTTTCATCTCCCATATCTGTTTCTCCCTCTGGCACTGATCCCGAAAGTAATCAAGAAGATCAAGTCAGAGAGAGTGCCTGCTATTCTGGTTGCCCCGGATTGGCCGCGGCGGTCGTGGTATGCGGACCTAGTACAGCTTGTCTCCGGAGCTCTGTGGCGGCTCCCCGACCGTCCAGATCTTCTATCTCAAGGGCCGATTTACCACCAGAACTCAGGGGTCCTGCAATTGACGGCCTGACCGTTGAATCTTGGGTGTTAACTCAGGCCGGGTTCTCCCAAGAGGTGGCTGATGCCATGATGAGTGCCCGGAAAACCCTTTCGGCTCGGATTTATTATCATACTTGGAAGGTTTTTCTTTCATGGTGCAGAGAGCGCGGGCTGCCTCCTCTGCGTTTTTTTCCGTTCCAAATATTCTTGCCTTTCTCCAGGCAGGCTTGGATTTAGGGCTGGCTCCAAGTACTCTTAAAAGGCAGAATTCAGCCTTGTCGGTCCTTTTTCAATGCAGGATTGCTACTAACCAACAGGTGAGGACCTTTTTTCAGGGAGTCGCTCATAAGGTCCCTCCTTATAAAACGCCTTTGGAAGCTTGGGACCTTAATTTGGTCTTAAGGGCTTTACAGGAAGTTCCTTTTGAGCCTCTTCAGGATATTTCCTTAACTTTCCTTTCCTGGAAGGTCGTATTCTTAGTCATTCTTTGCCATTTTATTACCCAACACATAATGCCCAGATTGTGCTCCAGGAGACACACACATCGTAAAATAAAGTGGGTTCTTATTATAGCAATGCCAAATACATGAATGCTAAATGAGGTTTGGGCACATTCCAAGACTCAGAAGCGAGGTGGAGATTTGACTTTAAGAGAACAGATATTGCTGGATTGGCTTATGGAAGCCATGTTACTTTTCAAGATCCTTTGAGAAACTAATAATTTGGAAACCTCTGTTTTTCCACTGACAAATGATGGACCTGAGTGAGCAGTGTAGGACTGGGGTGCCAAGGGTCCACCAATAACCTACTCCAGGGCCCCACTTTTCAACTACATTCAAATGTGACATTATTCTCAATTGCAAATTTATATTACAATGAACTGGGTAGATTGTTAAATGAATAAAGTGCTGCCTTTGTCTGTATCTAACCCCTTTCTGACATTAGACGTACTATCCCGTCGAGGTTTGGTGGGCCCGTATGACCACCGATGGGATAGTACGTCATATGCTCACGGGGGGAGCACAGCCGATCGCGGCCGGGTGTCAGCTGACTATCGCAGCTGACATCTGGCACTATGTGCCAGGAGCGGTGACGTCATCTCAGTGTTCCGGCGGTATAGGGAAGCATCGTGCATGGAGGGGGCTCCCTGCGTGCTTCCCTGAGACCCCCGGAACAACGCGATGTGATCGCGTTGCTGTGAGGGTCTCTTACCTCCTCCTCCCTGCAGCAGGCCCGGATGCAAAATGGCCGCGGGGCTGCATCCGGGTCCTGCAGGGAGGTGGCTTTACAGTGCCTGCTCAGAGCAGGCTCCGGGAAGCTTCCAGGAGTACACATCAGATCGCTAATCTGACACAGTGCACAGCAAAGTGTCAGATCAGCGATCTTACACTATAACATGATGCCCCCCCTGGGGCAATGTTATAGTGTAAAAAAAAAAATTCACATGTGTAAAAAAAAAAAAAAAAAAAAAAAAATTCCCCCCCCCCCCAAAAAAAAATATTGTTCCTATAAAATACATTTCTTTATCTAAATATGAAAAAAAAACAATAAAAGTACACATATTTAGTATCGCCGCATCCGTAACGGCCCGACCTATAAAACTGTCCCACTAGTTAACCCCTTCAGTGAACACCGAAAAAAAAAAAAAAAAACCAAGACAAAAAACAACGCTTTATTATCATACCACCAAACAAAAAGTGGAATAACACACGATCAAAAACACGGATATAAATAACCATGGTACCGCTGAAAACGTCATCTTATCTCGCAAAAAACGAGCCGCCATACAGCGTCATCAAAGAAAAAATATAAAAAGTTATAGTCCTCAGAATAAAGCGATGCAAAAATAATTATTTTTTATCTAAGATAGTTTTTATCGTATAAAAGCTCCAAAACATAAAAAAATTCTATAAATGAGGTATCGATGTAATCGTACTGACCCGAAGAATAAAACTGCTTTATCCATTTTACCAAACGCGGAACGGTATAAACGCCTCCCCCAAAAGAAATTCATGAATAGTTGGTTTTGGTCATTCTGCCTCACAGAAATCAGAATAAAAAGCGATCAAAAAATGTCACATGACCGAAAATGTTACCAATAAAAACGTCAACTCGTCCTGCAAAAAACAAGACCTCACATGACTCTGTGGACCAAAATATGGAAAAATTATAGCTCTCAAAATGTGGTAACGTAAAAAATATTTTTTGCAATAAAAAGCGTCTTTCAGTGTGTGATGGCTGCCAATCATAAAAATCCGCTAAAAAACCCACTATAAAAGTAATCAAATCCCCCTTCATCACCCCCTTAGTTAGGGAAAAATTAAAAAATTAAAAAAAATGTATTTATTTCCATTTTCCCATTAGGGTTAGGGCTAGAGTTAGGGTTGGGGCTAAAGTTAGGGTTAGGGTTTGGATTACATTTAGGGTTGGGATTAGGGTTAGGGGTGTGGTTAGGGTTACCGTTGGGATTAGGGTTAGGGATGTGTTTGGATTAGGGTTTCAGTTATAATTGGGGGGTTTCCACTGTTTAGGCACATCAGGAGCTCTCCAAACACGACATGGCGTCCGATCTCAATTCCAGCCAATTCTGCGTTGAAAAAGTAAAACAGTGCTCCTTCCCTTCCGAGCTCTCCTCTGCGCCCAAACAGGGGTTCACCCCAACATATGGGATATAATAATACTAAGATATGGGGGCACCACAGTATATCCAAGAAGGGATCCTACCCAGACCTGAGAATACAGATATGCAAGAAACAAGAAAAAGCACAGGCCATACAAAAATGGGGATCACCAAAATATTATACAAATACACAGCTTTATTAAAGGTACAACACGGGAAAAAGAAGACCATTAAAAACATTTTAAAAAACACATAGAAACTAATGCCTAAAATAGGGCATATGCCTGTACTCAGGTAAAAGGGGACAAAGTCCCCGTGAACATCAGAGGAGGCGACATCATTCCTGAATTGCTCAGACGGGAGTCTAGGTGGATTTTTGATATGAACTGTGTGGCCCCGATGGGCCTTAATGAAGACTTGTTATTTACCGGCTTTTACAAGTGTATGTAATTATGTGATCTTAGCCGTTGGCAGGGATGCAATGTATGTCTATTTCCTGCCTGTATGGTGATTGTATTTGCCTGTGGCATCCAATTTCTTTTCACCCTTCTTCATATACTTGCTCAATTTCTTGGAATCATTTTTCATTTTTTGTTTCGTTTAGGTTTAGTTGTCATTTATTTGTTCTTGACTATATGGACAGCATATTCAATATGTTTGTGGGTTACTATTTGGACAGCATATTAAAGCTATTAGTGGGTAAAGGCCTCATATGACAGTCTCTATCTGACCTGCCTTGTCTCTGTAGGCTTTATGACTCCTCCATATGTACCCTAAGGCCTTTAAATTCTAAATCTAATTTTTACCTGTATATGGTTTTTGCCATACCCATACACTGTGCTTGTGTGTGTCTATGTGGTATCACTCTTGAACTTGGGAACCATTGCTATCTGAACTATATATCTAGCGCATTGCATCAAGCGGCTGTTTTTGTCTATACCTGATTGTTTTTATTCATTATTGCTTAATAAATTGTATTTGTACATTTGCAATAGTATGTCTAGTACCTGTGGTTTGTGGTATTTGCTCATTCCACTTGTGTTTTTCTTAGGGTGTGGATGTGAGGGTTATTACACTCACTTCCCTCTCTATGATTAACTTAAACAATTACTATTAATTTGGTTTTTGGACCTATCCAGCTGCGCTTATATATGATTGAACTGTAGTGTTTCACGCTGTCATAAGTACTTTGGTGTTTGAGGTAGCTCTGTAATTTCATATTCAAAGTGACTATAGAACCTTACAACTTGGTAATTGTGTGACTACACTCTAAGCTCTATGAGTGTAGCACTGTTCAACATTCTTTGTGCTCATGGTTTTACCGCTCGCTTCATTACACGCCAGACTTGCTATGAGACATATAGATGCGTGCTACTGGGGTTTGCTGGTCATCGACATCTGCGCAGCCTTACTGTGCTTGTGCACTTTGGTTCTATGCTATTCATGAGTGTGGGCATCACAGTTTGGAGGCCGACCTCCTAAGCTTTTGGTTCAGCTCTGGACACTACGGGCATCGGTAGTCCGATGCCTGTATGAGTCGAGCTGCTGTTAGTAATAATGTTATTACATGACCGCTTTAATAATATTTCCTTGCAATATTTCCTTGCAGGCTCTACTTATCAGTGTATATATACTTGTGTTTATTGTTGCTGAGAATATGATTTTACAGCATTTTTTCGTTGCTAGGTATTTTGGGTGTATATATATATCTGCCTTTGTCAGATGGGTATTGAGCGTCAAGATCGGTGTTCTAAATCTGTGGTTCATCCTTAGATACCTGTTTGCCCCGGCACTTCTAACCTAATCTTGCCACAATCAAATTCCATAGTTGTGAGCAAGATGATACATATATGTGCCGGCTCAATATTTTCACTCTGTATGAGCATCGCTGCTTTCCGTCTGGGCTTCTCGGCAACTTGGTAGCATTCCTCGTTGCTAGGCGCCGGCTACTTCCGGTTTCAGCTTACCGGCGCCCACACAGTGGGCAGTTAGAGTAAGTGACAGCTGTTTTACTATCTATCCTGGCATGCTGACGCCTGTGCAGATCTGACCGCTGGGAACATTACGCTATCACATCCTGCTGGTCAGTCTGTGCGGGGGCTTTTACTGCTTATTGTCTGTGTGTGGTTGCCTAGCACTGGTGATTTCCGGTTCTTGGGGCGCTGACGCATGCGCAATCAATCATGCTGAATGCCGCTCAAGTGTCTCTGCTCCACCAGTCTCATATGGTGAAGTATCGCTGTTTATTGTTGCCTAGCACCGGTGATTTCCGGCTGTTAGGGCGCCGACGCCTGCGCAATACATCATGCTGGACGCCGTGTGTGTCTCTGCCATTTCCGGATGGATCTTTACAGCTGCGTCTACTTAGACATCATGTTATGAGGTATTTATACATGGGTTTTCAGAGCAAAAGCCATACCCCTGATGAAGCCACCGTAGTGGCGACACGCGTCGGGTATTTGCTCTCTGTATGCCTGTTTGCCTATTTGGGTTATTGTACCCTTTGGTTGTTTGGGGAAATGATTCATGTGCAGGGTTTTTTTGCCCTGCATGTAGGTAGTGTGTTCACTCAGGATGCTTTATTTTGGTATCATACCGTTATATTCTAGTTTTGGGGCCTGTAGGTATACTTCACTGCCTTATTTGCCAGCATATACCTGAGTTATTATATCTTATTATGTGTGCACTACCTTAGGCTTCTGAGCTTTATTTCCAGCTCTTTCAGAGCTCCTATATTGTACTGCATGTCTTTCTAAACACAGTATATGTATATGTGTCTTATCTGTTGAACATGCGTTTGCACATTTCTCTTCGCTTTGTAGTTTGAGTGATATGCTGTCCATATAGTACTTCTAGGAGGATCTGTTGTTATTTTTGCCTTGTATTTTCTCTTCCCCTTTTACCTGAGTACAGGCATATGCCCTATTTTAGGCATTAGTTTCTATGTGTTTTTTTAAATGTTTTTAATGGTCTTCTTTTTCCCGTGTCGTACCTTTAATAAAGCTGTGTATTTGTATAATATTTTGGTGATCCCCATTTTTGTATGGCCTGAACATATGGGATATCAGCGTACTCAGGACACATTGGACAACAACTTTTGGGGTCCAATTTCTCCTCTTACCCTTGGTAAAATAAAACAAATTGGAGCTGAAGTAAATTTTTTGTGAAAAAAGTTAAATGTTCATTTTTATTTAAACATTCCAAAAATTCCTGTGAAACACCTGAAGGGTTAATAAACTTCTTGAATGTAGTTTTGAGCACCTTGAGGGGTGCAGTTTTTAGAATGGTGTCACACTTGGGTATTTTCTATCATATAGACCCCTCAAAATGACTTCAAATGAGATGTGGTCCCTAAAAAAAATGGTGTTGTAAAAATGAGAAATTGCTGGTCAACTTTTAACCCTTATAACTCCCTAACAAAACATTTTGGTTCCAAAATTGTGCTGATGTAAAGTAGACATGTGGGAAATGTTACTTATTAAGTATTGTGTGACATATCTCTGTGATTTAATTGCATAAAAATTCAAAGTTGCAAAAATTGAGAAGTTTTCACAATTTTCGCCAAATTTACGTTTTTTTCACAAATAAACGCAAGTAATATCAAAGAAATTTTACCACTATCATGAAGTACAATATGTCACGAGAAAACAATGTCAGAATCACCGGGATCCGTTGAAGCGTTCCAGAGTTATAACCTCATAAAGGGACAGTGGTCAGAAATGTAAAAATTGGCCTGGTCATTAAAGGGAAGGTACCACGTTTGTAGATCATTAATTAATCAATGTAATGTAGCATAACATGCTGTTATATCCCAGATTTGAATGCATGTAAAACAGATTTCGTGTGTTATATGAGTAGAAAGAAGGAACTGGGGGCTGACATCTTGTGTTCACAGCAGTAGCACGACACTAAAGGTACCTTCACACTAAGCGACGCTGCAGCGATACCGACAACGATGTCGATCGCTGCAGCGTCGCTGTTTGGTCGCTGGAGAGCTGTCACACAGACAGCTCTCCAGCGACCAACGATGCCGGTAACCAGGGTAAACTACCAAGAGGAATAGGATGGGGTTTTTTCAAAAGCTATGGCAGCCATGGCTAAATGGGAATGATTAAGAGGTTGTGGTAAATAATGTTAATAATACAATTTGTCTGTAATAAAAATGATCTTCTTGGGGAGGAGGGGGGGAAGTTGGGGTTGGTTATCTGAAGGAGGGAGGGGGGAGAAGGGGTATATTTTCTTGTTAAAATGAAAAACACAAATGCACTTTGTTGTATGAATAGATAACATTTATTATGTTCAATAAAAATTTATCTGATAAAAAAAAAAAACCAGGGTAAACATCGGGTTACTAAGCGCAGGGCCGCGCTTAGTAACCCGATGTTTACCCTGGTTACCATCGTAAAAGTAAAAAAAACAAACACTACATACTTACCTTCGCTGTCTGTCCCCGGTGCTCTGCTTTCCTGCACTGACTGTGAGCACAGCGGCCGGAATGCACATCGGTGACGTCACCGCTCTGCTTTCCGGCTGGCCGGCGCTGACACAGAATGCAGGAGGAGTGCAGAGAAGCAGAGCGCCGGGGACAGACAGCAGAAGGTAAGTATGTAGTGTTTGTTTTTTTTACTTTTACAACGGTAACCAGGGTAAACATAGGGTTACTAAGCGCGGCCCTGCGCTTAGTAACCCGATGTTTACCCTGGTTACCAGTGAAGACATCGCTGAATCGGCGTCACACACGCCGATTCAGCGATGTCTGCAGGGAGTCCAGCGACGAAATAAAGTGCTGGACTTTCTTCAGCGACCAACGATGGCACAGCAGGATCCTGATCGCTGCTGCGTGTCAAACTGAACGATATCGCTAGCCAGGACACTGCAACGTCACGGATCGCTAGCGATATCGTTCAGTGTGACGGTACCTTAACAGTGTCAGATTACGGCACCCCATGGACATAGGAGATAATAGACCGGCTCGGACCCTATCTGTAACATTGCAGCAGCATTAGCAGTGAGCTGGGCACGCCTCTGTGGGCTGCACAACTCACTGCTGTAGGTGTGACTAGCTGCCATTTTATAATAGCCCTGTGCTCTCTATCGCAGGACAGAAGAAGCACTCACTGCTCCTCTGTACTCCAGGCACTGCAGGTTCTGGGCACACATCCTCTGCTCTCACACGCTGCCCTGTGTGCTTCTCCTGCTCTGTTTCCGCCTCCCCACTTGCACACAATCCCAGTGATCTCCGGTAAGCTGCACTCTCTCCCTGTGTCGCTCTCCCTCTCTGTGCAGCGTGGGGGGTCTCTGTGCGGCGTGGGGGGGTCTCTGTGCGGCGTGGGGGGTCTCTGTGCGGCGTGGGGGGGTCTCTGTGCGACGTGGGGCGTCTCTGTGCGGCGTGGGGGGGTCTCTGTGCGGCGTGGGGGGGTCTCTGTGCGGCGTGGGGGGTCTCTGTGCGGCGTGGGGGGGTCTCTGTGCGGCGTGGGGGGGCCTCTGTGCGGCGTGGGGGGGTCTCTGTGCGATGTGGGGGGGTCTCTGTGCGGCGTGGGGGGGTCTCTGTGCGGCGTGGGGGGGTCTCTGTGCGCCTTGGGGGGTCTCTGTGCGGCGTGGGGGGGGTCTCTATGCGTGTGTGCAAGCACCGCCCGATGGGACTACAAGTCCCATCGGACGATGCCTGCTACAAAGACAGTGATTGACACATTAGCCAATTATGGGTCCCATCATCCGGCTAATGTGTTGAATGAAAAAAAAAATACTCCATATATACGCCATACATACATGCTACCTACATGCTACCTACATGCTACCTACATACATACATACTCCATACATACATACATACAGGTCCTTCTCAAAAAATTAGCATATAGTGTTAAATTTCATTATTTACCATAATGTAATGATTACAATTAAACTTTCATATATTATAGATTGATTATCCACCAACTGAAATTTGTCAGGTCTTTTATTGTTTTAATGCTGATGATTTTGGCATACAACTCCTGATAACCCAAAACACCTGTCTCAATAAATTAGCATATCAAGAAAAGGTTCTCTAAACGACCTATTACCCTAATCTTCTGAATCAACTAATTAACTCTAAACACATGCAAAAGATACCTGAGGCTTTTATAAACTCCCTGCCTGGTTCATTACTCAAAACCCCCATCATGGGTAAGACTAGCGACCTGACAGATGTCAAGAAGGCCATCATTGACACCCTCAAGCAAGAGGGTAAGACCCAGAAAGAAATTTCTCAACAAATAGGCTGTTCCCAGAGTGCTGTATCAAGGCACCTCAATGGTAAGTCTGTTGGAAGGAAACAATGTGGCAGAAAACGCTGTACAACGAGAAGAGGAGACTGGACCCTGAGGAAGATTGTGGAGAAGGACCGATTCCAGACCTTGGGGAACCTGAGGAAGCAGTGGACTGAGTCTGGTGTGGAAACATCCAGAGCCACCGTGCACAGGCGTGTGCAGGAAATGGGCTACAGGTGCCGCATTCCCCAGGTAAAGCCACTTTTGAGCTACAGAGAAGCAGCACTGGACTGTTGCTAAGTGGTCCCAAGTACTTTTTTCTGATGAAAGCAAATTTTGCATGTCATTCGGAAATCAAGGTGCCAGAGTCTGGAGGAAGACTGGGGAGAAGGAAATGCCAAAATGCCTGAAGTCCAGTGTCAAGTACCCACAGTCAGTGATGGTGTGGGGTGCCATGTCAGCTGCTGGTGTTGGTCCACTGTGTTTCATCAAGGGCAGGGTCAATGCAGCTAGCTATCAGGAGATTTTGGAGCACTTCATGCTTCCATCGGCTGAAATGCTTTATGGAGATGAAGATTTCATTTTTCAGCACGACCTGGCACCTGCTCACAGTGCCAAAACCACTGGTAAATGGTTTACTGACCATGGTATTACTGTGCTCAATTGGCCTGCCAACTCTCCTGACCTGAACCCCATAGAGAATCTGTGGGATATTGTGAAGAGAAAGTTGAGAGACGCAAGACCCAACACTCTGGATGAGCTTAAGGCCGCTATTGAAGCATCCTGGGCCTCCATAACATCTCAGCAGTGTCACAGGCTGATTGCCTCCATGCCACGCCGCATTGAAGCAGTCATTTCTGCCAAAGGATTCCCGACCAAGTATTGAGTGCATAACTGAACATTATTATTTGTTGGTTTTTTTGTTTGTTATTAAAAAACACTTTTATTTGATTGGATGGGTGAAATATGCTAATTTATTGAGACAGGTTTTTTGGGTTATCAGGAGTTGTATGCCAAAATCATCAGTATTAAAACAATAAAAGACCTGACAAATTTCAGTTGGTGGATAATGAATCTATAATATATGAAAGTTTAATTGTAATCATTACATTATGGTAAATAATGAAATTTAACACTATATGCTAATTTTTTGAGAAGGACCTGTACATGCTACATACATGCGACATACATGCGACATACATGCAACATACATATGACATACATACATACTACATACATTATATACATATAGACATACAGTACATTAAACATAGATTTCATACTCACCATTACTTGTCATTTTGTTCCCCGAAGCAAGTGTCATCTGTAAAAAAATTATGAAAATAACAAACAACCAATATACTGTACTCCCTGTCCGCAGAAATCCACGAGTGTCCCATGACGATCTCCCGTGGAGAGCAGCAGCATCAGATAATGCGACTGCTCTCCAGGGGCTCCAGGAACACAATGACGGGAGGAAGGTATCCTTCCACCACTGTATTCCTCCGCCGCTGTAAAAAAAAAGTCCCTAGTCTCACTTTATGCCATTGCTGTATGAGAAATTTTCCCAGGCAGCAATTGCCATAAAGTGAGACTTTGTCCTAAGGTAACTTCTCAGTGATGCACTGCAGGAGCCATTGTCTCCTGTCAGTGTGTCACTGAATGTCTGTAGAGCAGTGACATCACCCGATGTCACTGTTCTATAGGGGAGATCGTCGTGGGACACTCGATATTATTTGGACTACGGCGGACAGGTAATATACGGTTTATTATTTTACGTTTTTTGCAGGCGCTGAAGTATGGTAAGTTTGGTGAAATGAATATTAAAATTCTTTTTTCCTAATGTGTGCGTGTTTTTTTAACCCTTTCTTACTATTGGAATTAATAATGGATAGGCGTCTTATTGACGCCTCTCCGTTATTAACCCAGCTTAACGTCACCTTACAATAGCAAGGTGACATTAACCCTTCATTACCCCATATCCCACCGCTACACGGGAGTGGGAAGAGAGGGGCTAAGTGCCGGAATTGGCGCATCCTACAGATGCGCCATTTCTGGGGCGGCTGCGGACTGGTATTTGTAGCCCGGAGGGGGGCAATATCCACGGCCCTTCTCTAGGCTATGAATATCAGCCCGCAGCTGTCTGCGTAGCCTTTCTGGCTATAAAATATAGGGGGACCCCACGCAATTTTTTTTTGGGGGTCCCCCTATTTTAATAGCCAGTAAAGGCTATGCAGACAGCTGCGGGCTGATATTCATAGCAGGCTACAGATATTGGCCCCTGGCCGTCGGCTTTCCCCCTCTGGCGCAGAAAATTGCACGGGAGCCCACGCCATTTTTTTTTTTGTTCTTTTTAATTCAACCCTCATTAAGGCCTCTTTCACACTTGCGTCGGTACGAGTCCGTCGTTATGCATCGGGCCGACGTACCGACGCACGTTGTGAAATTTGTGCCCGACGTGGGCAGCGGATGCAGTTTTTCAACACATCCACTGCCCATTCTAAAGTCTGGAAGGAGGGGGCGGAGTTTTGGCAGCGCATGCGCGGTAGAAAATGGTGGACGGGCTGGACAAAAAAAGTTCACTTGAACGTTTTTTCGTGCCGACGGTCCACCAAAACACGAAGGATCCGTTGCACGATGGACGCGACCACGCGACGTGTGGCCATCCGTCACGATCCGTCGCTAATACAAGTATTTGGGGGAAAAAACGCATCCTGCGAGCACATTTGCAGGATCCGTTTTTTTCCGCCAGATCCGTTTATTCCACCGGATTCTTTTTTACCCGCCGGATCCATTTTTTCCCGCCGGATCCGTTTTTTTTTCCACTGGATCCGATTTTTTTTTTTCCCGCCGGATCCGTTTTTTCCACCGGATCTGTTTTTTCCCGCCGGATCCGTTTTTTCCCGCCGGATCCATTTTTTTTCCCACCGGATCCGTTTTTTTCCCGCCGGATCAGTTTTTTTCCACAATTTCCTTTTTTTTTCTGCCAGATCAGTTTTTTTCCTGCCGGATCCATTTTTTCCCGCCGGATATGTTTTTTTCCCGCCTAATTCGTTTTTTCCACCGGATCCGTTTTTTCCCGCCGAATCCGTTTTTTTCCACAAGTTCTTTTTTTTTCTGCCAGATGTTTTTTTCCACCGGATCCGATTTTTTTTCCGGCGGATCCGGTTTTTTCCACAAGTTCCTTTTTTTCCTGCCAGATCAGTTTTTTCCCGACGGATCCGTTTTTTCCACCGGATCTGTTTTTTCCTGTTTGATTTTTTTATTGTTTTATTTTTGATGGGGCAAAAGGAGGGTGATTTTAAACTTTAATTTTTTTGTATTTTTTTTTCATATTTTTAAAAACATTTTTTTTTACATTTGCCATGTTTCAATAGCCTCCATGGGAAACTAGAAGCTGGCACAACTCGGATCGGCTCTGCCACATAGCAGCGATCATCAGATTGCTGCTCCGTAGCTGAATTACAGGCTTGCTATGAGTGCCGACCACAGGGTGGCGCTCACAGCAGGCCGGCATCAGTAACTATAGAGGTCTCAAGGACCTCTATGGTTACCATTATGACGCATCGCCAACCCCTGATCATGTGACGGGGGTGGACGATGCGCTCATTTCTGGCCGCGCGGCTGGAAGCGGTAGTTAAATGCCGCTGTCAGCATTTGACAGTGGCATTTAATAGGTTAATAGCGGCGGGTGAATTGTGATTTCACCTGCCGCTATTGCGCGCATATGTCAGCTGTACAAAACAGCCGACATGTCGTGACTTTGATGTGGGCTCAGCGCCGGAGCCCACATCAAAGAGGGAGACATGACATGCGCAGAACATGTTGCATTTTTTTACTGCGATGCGTTTTTTCCCCAGAAAAAACGCAACATATGCACAAAAATTGCGGAATGCATTATAAATGATGGGATGCATATGTATGCATTTTTAAATTGTTTTTATCGCATTTTTATAGCGAACAAACGCAAAAAAATGTGAAAAATCCTGAACGTGTGCACACAGCCTCAATGTGTATCTCCCATCACACTCCATATGTGTCTCACTCATCATACTTCACGCCTCTTTCTCTCCCATGAGTCACTCTTAAGGTACCGTCACACTAAGCGATGCTGCAGCGATACCGACAACGATGCCGATCGCTGCAGCGTCGCTGGAGAGCTGTCACACAGACAGCTCTCCAGCGACCAACGATCCCGAAGTCCCCGGTAACCAGGGTAAACATCGGGTTACTAAGCGCAGGGCCGCGCTTAGTAACCCGATGTTTACCCTGGTTACCGTTGTAAATGTAAAAAAAAAACACTACATACTTACATTCCCGGTGTCTGGTCATGTCAAAGGGGAGGGAAATGGTGATGTCAGCAGTTACTGCCCCAATTTTCCAGCAAAGAGTAAAGCTGCTATAGCTGCTTGAGGTCTAAAACGGAAAATGCTCCCCCTAGTGGTAAATATGTATATTTGTAGAAAAATCTAATATATAAAGCTGAATGTGTGTGTGTGTGTGTGTATGTATGTATGTATGTATGTCCGGGATTGGCATTTGCACCGTCGCAGCTAGAGCCACAAAATTTTGCACAGTCAAACGTCTGGACCCTGAGAGCGTCATAGGCTATGTTGTGAGGTGAAATTTTAACCCCGTGCTTTCCAATTCACCAAACAATTTTGCCCCTATCTACATAATGGGGAAAAAGTGAAAGGAAAAGTGTAGGAGGCAAATTGACAGCTGCTAGATGTGAACAAGGGGGACTTAAAGAATGAGAGCGATGGCGCCAAAGAGTATATACCGTACAGTTGCTAAGGTGGGGCCCCGACATGGATACTCACCACACACGGGGATATGAACACACACACAAAATGCGCCACACACTACCACGTGCTTGAACACATATTACCCTCAGCACACATTTCACCACAAATACACCAACCTCACCACATAAAAGTCGAAACACAAAAGTCGCCACTCAAAACTCGCCACGCGCAGAACTCACCACATGCAAAAACTAGGCTCACGCAAAACTCGCCACAAGTGCAAAACTCACCTCATGGAAAACTCGCCACACGCAAAACTTGCACACGCGGAAAAATTGCCACATGCACAAATGTTGTAACACATGCAAAAGTTGCCTCACACAAAACTTGCACATACTCAAAAGGCACCACACATAAAACTCGCCACGCGCAAAACTTGCTGCACACAACCTGCTACACTAACCTGTCACATGCAACTCGACACACAAAAAGTTGCTACACGCATGTTGCCACACGCAACTCAACACACAACTTGACAAACGAAACTCGCCCTAAATCACACACAAGTCTGGTATTATCCTTCAAAAATAAAAATCTGATTAATAAGCAGACAAACTACAACAAATGTACCATAAAGGAAATACGGCAGCTGTCAGTCACATGACCTGTCTATTATGTATATGTGTGAGCTAATATATACTGCCAGGGGGAGGGCTTCCTGTTGGCTGGGGATTTATCAGGCTGACAATTTAGCTTACAAATACTGAGGTAAAAATACTGAGCAAATAACGTGTGAACGAGGTCTAATACAGGAGGAGGTGACACACAGGTATATACTATATACAGGGGAGATGACACACAGATATATACTATATACAGGAGAGATGACACAGGTATATATTATATAGAGGAGGAGATGACATACAGGTACATATATATACAGGAGGAGATGACATACAGGTATATACTATATACAGGAGGAGATGACACACAGGTATATACTATAAACAGGAGCAGATGACCTACAGGTATATACTATATACAGGGGAGATGACATACAGGTATATGCTATATATAGAAGATGACATACAGGTATATACTATATAAAGGAGGAGATGACACACAGATATATACTATATACAGGGGAGATGACACACAGGTATATACTATATACAGGAGGAGATGACATACAGGTATATACTATATATAGAAGGAGATGACATAAAGTATATACTATATATAGGAGGAGATGACATACAGGTATATACTATGTACAGGGATATGACACACAGCAGGTATATACTATATACAGGGGAGATGACATACAGGTATATGCTATATACAGGAGATGACATACAGGTATATACTATATATAGAAGGAGATGACAAAGTATATACTATATATAGGAGGAGATGACATACAGGTATATACTATGTACAGGGAGATGACACACAGCAGGTATATACTATATACAGGGGAGATGACATACAGGTATATGCTATATACAGGAGATGACATACAGGTGTATATTATATATAAGGGAGATGACAAACATGTATATACCGAGGGGAAAATGAGAGGGGTGAGGTGAAAATGAGAGGTGTGAGGTGAAAAGGAGAGGTGTGAGGTGAAAATGAAAAGGTGTGAGTGCAAAATGAGAGGAGTGAGGGAAAATAGTGGAGTGATCGGAAAATGACAGATGTGAGGTCGAAATGACAAGTGTTAGGGGGGAATGAGAGATGTGAGGGTGAAAATGAAAGATGTGATTGGGAAAATGAGAGGCGTGATGGGAAAATAAGAGAAGTGAGGTGCTATAACTAACCACAGATATTTACTATGGCCAGGCAACGCCGGGCTCTTCAGCTAGTATATAATATTTTTCATATAGAAATGTTTGCAAACAGTGCACACATTGAATTAATACATTTTAATTACTATTTTAAGCTTAATTTCACAAAAAAACAAAATACAAGAAAACTGGTGGCACCTTCCCTTTAATGTGCAAACCACCCTTGGGGGTAAAGGGGTTAATGATTCAAGTATATTGTGCCAAGTACTGCTCATATACAGTGAGTACGGAAAGTATTCATACCTCTTTAAATTTTTCACTCTTTGTTTCATTGCAACCATTTTGTAAATTTAAAAAAGTTCATTTTTTTTTCTCATTAATAGTAACATAGTTATTAAGGTTGAAGGAAGACTTTAAGTCCATCTAGTTCAACCCATAGCCTAACCTAACATGCCCTAACATGTTGATCCAGAGGAAGGCAAAAAAAAACCCATGTAGCAAAGAGTAAGCTCCACCTTGGGGAAAAAAATTCCTTCCCGACTCCACATACGGCAATCAGACTAGTTCCCTGGATCAACGCCCTATCAAGGATTCTAGTGTATATACCCTGTAACATTATACTTTTCCAGAAATGTATCCAGTCCCCTCTTAAATTTAATTAATGAATCACTCATTACAACATCATATGGCAGAGAGTTCCATAGTCTCACTGCTCTTACAGTAAAGAATCCGCGTCTGTTATTATGCCTAAACCTTTTTTCCTCCAGACGTAGAGGATGCCCCCTTGTCCCCGTTTCAGGTCTATGATTAAAAAGATCATCAGAAGGGTCTTTGTACTGTCCCATCATATATTTATACATTAAAATAAGATAACCCCTTAGTCTTCGTTTTTCCAAACCAAAGAGCCCCAAGTGTAATAACCTATCTTGGTATTGCAGACCCCCCAGTCCTCTAATAACCTTGGTCGCTCTTCTCTGCACCCGCTCCAGTTCAGCTATGTCTTTCTTATACACCGGAGACCAGAACTGTACACAGTAGTCTAAGTGTGGTCGAACTAGTGACTTGAACAGAGGTAAAATTATGTTCTCCTCATGAGCATCTATGCCTCTCTTAATGCATCCCATTATTTTATTTGCCTTTGTAGCAGCTGCCTGACACTGGCCACTGAACATGAGTTTGTCATCCACCCATACACCCAGGTCTTTTTCATTGACGGTTTTGCCCAGAGTTTTAGAATTAAGCACATAGTTATACATCTTATTACTTCTACCCAAGTGCATGACCTTACATTTATCCCCATTAAAGCTCATTTGCCATTTATCAGCCCAAGCTTCTAGTTTACATAAATCATCCTGTAATATAAAATTGTCCTCCCCTGTATTGATTACCCTGCAGAGTTTAGTGTCATCTGCAAATATTGAAATTCTGCTCTGAATGCCCCCTACAAGGTCATTAATAAATATGTTAAAAAGAAGAGGGCCCAATACTGACCCCTGTAGTACCCCACTGCTAACCGTGACCCAGTCCGAGTGTGCTCCATTAATAACCACCCTTTGTTTCCTATCCCTGAGCCAGCTCTTAACCCACTTACACATATTTTCCCCTATCCCCATTATTCTCATTTTATGTATCAACCTTTTGTGTGGCACCGTATCAAAAGCTTTTGAAACGTCCATATACACTACATCCACTGGGTTCCCTTGGTCCAGTCCGGAACTTACCTCTTCATAGAAGCTGATCAGATTAGTCTGACATGAACGGTCCCTAGTCAACCCGTGCTGATACTGGGTCATGAGGTTATTCCTCTTCAGATACTCCAGTATAGCATCCCTTAGAATGCCCTCCAGTATTTTACCCACAATAGAGGTTAAGCTTACTGGCCTATAATTTCCGAGTTCAGTTTTTGTCCCCTTTTTGAATATTGGCACCACATTTGCTATACGCCAGTCCTGTGGTACAGACCCTGTTATTATGGAGTCTTTAAAGATTAAAAATAATGGTCTATCAATGACTGCACTTAATTCCTGCAGTTCTCAGGGGTGTATCCCATCCGGGCCCGGAGATTTGTCAATTTTAGTGATTTTTAGACGCCGACTTACTTCCTGCTGGGTTAAGCAGGTGACATTCAATGGGGAATTTTTATCACTAGTCATTTTGTCTGCCACTAATGTACATTTTGCACCCCATCTTGACAGAAAAATAACAAAAATGTAGTCATTTTTGCAAATGTATTAAAAAAGAAAAACTGAAATATCACATGGTCATAAGTATTCAGACCCTTTGCTCAGTGTTGAGTAGAAGCACCCTTTTGAGCTAGTACAGCCATGAGTCTTCTTGGGAAGGACGTTTTTCACACCTGGATTTGGGGATCCTCTGCCATTCTTCCTTGCAGATCCTCTCCAGTGCTGTCAGGTTGGATGGTGAACATTGGTGGACAGCCATTTTCAGGTCTCTCCAGAGATGCTCAATTGGGTTTAGGTCAGAGCTCTGGCTGGGCCAGTCAAGAATGGTAACAGAGTTGTTTTGAAGCCACTCCTTTGTTATTTTAGCTGTGTGCTTAGGGTCATTTTGTCTTGTTGGAAGGTCAACCTTCAGCCAAGTCTGAGGTCCAGAGCACTCTGGAAGAGGTTTTCATCCATGATATCTCTGCCTGGCCACATTTATGTTTCCTTCAATGACAACCAGTCGTCCTGTCCCTGCAGTTGAAAAACACCCCCATAGTATGATGCTGCCACCACCATGTTTCACTGTTGGGATTGTATTGGGCAGGTGATGAGCAGTGTCTAGTTTTCTCCACACATACCGCTTAGAATTATCACCAAAAAGGTCTATCTTCGTCTCATCAGACCAGAGAATCTTATTTCTCATAGTCTGGGAGTCCTTCCTGTGTTTTTTTTTAGCAAACTCTATGCAGGCTTTCATTTGTCTTGCACTGAGGAGAGGCTTCTGTCGGGCCTCTCTGCCATAAAGGACCGACTGCTGGATAGATGCAGTGATAGGTGACTTTGTGGAACTTTCTCCCATCTCCCAACTGCATCTCTGGAGCTGAGCCACAGTGATCTTGAGGGTCTTCTTTACCTCTCTCACCAAGGCTCTTCTCCCATGATTAGCAGTTTGGAAGTCTTCTGGTGGTCCCAATCTTCTTCCATTTTAAGGTATATGGAGGCCATTGAGCTCTTAGAAACCTTGAATACTGCAGAAATTCTGTTGTAACCTTGGCTAGATCTGTGCCTTGTCACAATTCTGTCTCTGAGCTTCTTGTCCAGTTCCTTTGACCTCATGATTCTCATTTGGTCTGACATGCATTGTGAGCTGTGAGGTCTTATATGGACAGGTGTCTGCCTAACCAACTCAAATCCTATCAGTTTAATTAAACACAGCTGGCCTCCAATGAAGGAGTAGAACCATCTCAAGGAGGATCACAAGGAAATGGACAGCATGTCACTTAAATATGAGTGTGAGCAAAGGGTCTGAATACTTATGACCATGTGATATTTCAGTTTTTCTGTTTTATTAAATTTGCACAAATGTCTATATTCCTGTTTTTTTTCAGTCAAGATGGGGTGCAGAGTATACACTAATGTGATAAAAATGAACTTTTTTGAATTTACCAAATGGCTCCAATGAAACAGAGTGAAAAATTTAAAGGGGTCTGAATACTTTCCGCACCCACTGTAAGTGGGTGATGGGCCACTCTTTCACAGGATCCCATTGGAGGATTCTCCTATGGGCCAGTTAAAGCATGTTAGTGAGAACATTCTTTTTTGTGAGATTAGTAGATGTTTTTATTGGTATTATTTTTGCCTATATAATATTTTTGGTGGCTTTTTATTCCATATTTGGGAGGCAGAATGAACAAACAGCAGAATACCACGCTCTACTGGATCATTCTATGAGGTTTTCTATTAGAACTGTCATTGTCTTGGTGAATAATTCAGTTTTTTACATAGCTTTCCATTTCTTTAACCTCTTCATGACCCAGCCTATTTTGACCTTAAAGACCTTGCCGTTTTTTGCAATTCTGACCAGTGTCCCTTTATGAGGTAATAACTCAGGAACGCTTCAACGGATCCTAGCGGTTCTGAGATTGTTTTTTTCGTGACATATTGGGCTTCATGTTAGTGGTAAATTTAGGTCAATAAATTCTGCGTTTAGTTGTGATAAAAATGGAAATTTGGCGAAAATTTTTAAAATGTCACAATTTTCACATTTTGAATTTTTATTCTGTTAAACCAGAGAGTTATGTGACACAAAATAATTAATAAATAAAATTTCCCACATGTCTACTTTACATCAGCACAATTTTGGAAACAAAATTTTTTTTGCTAGGAAGTTATAAGGGTTAAAATTTGACCAACGATTTCTCATTTTTACAACGAAATTTACAAAACCATTTTTTTTTAGGGACCACCTCACATTTGAAGTCAGTTTGAGGGGTCTATATGGCTGAAAATACCCAAAAGTGACACCATTCTAAAAACTGCACCCCTCAAGGTGCACAAAACCACATTCAAGAAGTTTATTAACCCTTCAGGTGCTTCACAGCAGCAGAAGCAACATGGAAGGAAAAAATGAACATTTAACTTTTTAGTCACAAAAATGATCTTTTAGCAACAATTTTTTTATTTTCCCAATGGTAAAAGGAGAAACTGAACCACAAAAGTTGTTGTCCAATTTGTCCTGAGTACACTGATACCTCATATGTGGGGGTAAACTACTGTTTGGGCGCACGGCAAGGCTCGGAAGGGAAGGAGCGCCATTTGAGTTTTTGAATGGAAAATTAGCTCCAATTGTTAGCGGACACCATGTCGTGTTTGGGGAGCCCCTGTGTGCCTAAACATTGGAGCTCCCCCACAAGTGACCACATTTTGGAAACTAGACCCACCAAGGAACTTATCTAGATGCATATTGAACACTTTAAACCCCCAGGTGCTTCACAGAAATTTATAACGCAGAGCCATGAAAATAAAAAATAATTTTTCTTTCCTCAAAAATTATTTTTTAGCCTGGAATTTCCTATTTTGCCAAGGGTAATAGGAGAAATTGGACCCCAAATGTTGTTGTCCAGTTTGTCCTGAGTACGCGGATACCCCATATGTGGGGGTAAACCACTGTTTGGGCACATGCCGGGGCTCGGAAGTGAAGTAGTGACGTTTTGAAATGCAGACTTTGATGGAATGCTCTGTGGGCGTCACGTTGCGTTTGCAGAGACCCTGATGTGGCTAAAAAGTAGAAACCCCCCACAAGTGACCCCATTTTAGAAACTAGACCCTGAAAGGAACTTATCTAGATTTGTGGTGAGCACTTTGAACCCCCAAGTGCTTCACAGAAGTTTATAACGCAGAGCCGTGAAAATAATAAATACTTTTTCTTTCCTCAAAAATAAATTTTTAGCCCAGAATTTTTTATTTTCCCAAGGGTTACAGGAGAAATTGGACCCCAAAAGTTGTTGTCCAGTTTCTCCTGAGTACGCTGATACCCCATGTGTTGGGTTAAACCACTGTTTGGGCACACGTCGGGGCTCAGAAGGGAAGTAGTGACTTTTGAAATGCAGATTTTAATGGAATGGTCTGCGGGCGTCACGTTGCGTTTGCAGAGCCCCTGGTGTGCCCTAAACAGTGGAAACCCCCACAAGTGACCCCATTTTGGAAACTAGACCCCCCAAGGAACTTATCTAGATATGTGGTGAGCACTTTGAACCCCCAAGTGCTTCACAGACGTTTACAACGCAGAGCTGTGAAAATAAAAAATCATTTTTCTTTCCTCAAAAATGATGTTTTAGCAAGCAATTTTTTATTTCCACAAGGGTAACAGGAGAAATTGGACCCCAATAATTGTTGCACAGTTTATCCTGAGTATGCTGGTACCCCATATGTGGGGGTAAACCACTGTTTGGGCACACGTCGGGGCTCGGAAGTGAGGGAGCACCATTTGACTTTTTGAATACAAGGTTGGCTGGAATCAATGGTGGCGCCATGTTGCGTTTGGAGACCCCTGATGTGCTTAAACAGTGGAAACCCCTCAATTCTACCTCCAACACTAACCCCCCCACACCCCTAACCCTAATCCCAACTGTAGCCATAACCCTAATCACAACCCTAACCACAACCCTAATTCCAACCATAACCCTAAGGCTATGTGCCCACGTTGCGGATTCGTGTGAGATTTTTCCGCACCATTTTTGAAAAATCCGTGGGTAAAAGGCACTGCGTTTTACCTGCGGATAGCCAGTGTTTTTTGTGCGGATTTCACCTGCGGATTCCTATTGAGGGACAGGTGTAAAACGCTGCGGAATCTGCACAAAGAAACGCAGCGTTTCTGTGCTGTATTTTCCGCACCATGGGCACAGCGAATTTGGTTTTCCATAGGTTTACTTGGTACTGTAAACCTGATGGAACTCTGCTGCTAATCCGCAGCGGCCAATCCGCTGCGGATCCGCAGCCAAATCCGCACCGTGTGCACATAGCCTAATTCTAAAGGTATGTGCACACAGTGCGGAAAATGCTGCGGTTTACAGTTCAATGTAAACCTAGGGGAAACAAAAATCGCTGTATACATGCTGCAGAAAAACTGCACGGAAACGCAGGGGTTTACATTCCGCAGCATGTCACTTCTTTCTGCAGATTCCGCAGCGGTTTTACTACTGCTCCAATAGTAAACCGCAGTTGTAAAACCGCAGTGAAATGCGCAGAAAAACCGCGGTAAATCCGCGATAAATCCACAGCGGTTTAGCACTGCGGATTTATCAAATCCGCTGTGGAAAAATCTGCAGAGAACCAGAATACATGTGCACATACCGAAACCCTAGCCCTAACTCTAACCCTAGCCCTAACCCTAGCCCTAACTCTAACCCTAACCCTAGCCCTAACCCTAACCCTAATCCCAACCTTAGTGGAAGAAAAAAAAAATTTCTTTATTTTATTATTGTCCCTACCTATGGGGGTGAGAAAGGGGGGGGTCATTTAGTATTTTTTTTATTTTGATCACTGTGAGGTTTTATCACAGTGATCAAAATGTACTTGAAACGCCATTTTGGAAGATGGCGGCGCCCAGGAAAGAAGACGGACGGACCCCGGGAGGCTCGGTAAGTATGATGGGGTGGGGGGGGGAGCACGGGGGTGGATTGGAGCATGGGGGGTGGATCGCAGTGCGGGGGGGTGGATCGCAGTGCGGGGGGGGGGTGGATCGGAGTGCGGGGGGGTGGTGTTGTGAGTTCTGTTTTTGGGCTCCCTCTGGTGGTTACTGATGGTACTGGGTGACTTGTCTTTCCTGGGTCTCTGGGTTCCACCTGTTCCATCAGGATATGGGAGTTTCCTATTTAACCTGGCTTTGCTGGCATTTCCTCGCCGGTTATCAATGTATCCAGTGTGTCTTGTTACCTCTGCTCCCTGCTCCTAGAATCTTCTGGTCAAGCTAAGTTTGGATTTTCCTGTTTTGGTGTTTTGCTTTATTTGGTTTTTAGTCCAGCCTGCAGATATGTGATTATTGCTGCTGGTTGCTCTAGTGGGCTGAAATTGCTCCTCATGTACCATGAGTTGGCACATGAGTTCAAGTAATTTCAGGATGGTTTTTTTGAAGGGTTTTTCGCTGACCGCGCAGTTCACTTTTGTATCCTCTGCTATCTAGCTTTAGCGGGCCTCATTTTGCTGAAACTGTTTTCATACTGCGTATGTGCTTTCCTCTCATTTCACCATCATTATATGTGGGGGGCTGCTATTTCTGTGGGGTATTTCTCTGGAGGCAAGAGAGGTCTGTGTTTCTTCTAATAGGGGAAGTTAGATCTTCGGCTGGAGCGAGACGTCTAGGATCATCGTAGGCACGTTCCCCGGCTACTTTTATTTGTGTGTTAGGTTCAGGGTCGCGGTCAGCTCAGGTTCCATCGCCCTAGAGCTTGTTTGTATCTGTGCTTGTCCTTTAGTGATCCCCTGCCATTGGGATCATGACAGTATAACCGGCCCACAAAGTGTTAATTGTATTGGCTGAAGTAGGAGGATAAGTAGTCTGAGGAAGTTTTTTTTTTTTTTTTTTTTTTCCCTCAGAGTTAGCCTTATTGCAGCCTGGCTACTTCCTCCTCCTCTTAATCTTTGAATGGCTCTGATCCCAGCTGTTTATCATGGACGTCCAGAGTTTGGCTTCCAGCCTGAATAATCTTGCCACTAAGGTTCAAAATATACAGGATTTTGTTGTACATGCTCCTATGTCTGAACCTAAAATTCCTGTCCCAGAGTTTTTTTCTGGAGATAGATCTCGTTTTCTGAATTTTAGGAACAATTGCAAGTTGTTTCTTTCTTTGAAATCTCGCTCCTCTGGAGACCCTGCTCAGCAAGTAAAGATTATTATATCTTTCCTGCGGGGTGACCCTCAGGATTGGGCATTTGCATTGGCACCAGGGGACCCTGCGTTGCTTAATGCGGATGCGTTTTTTCTGGCATTGGGTTTGCTCTATGAGGAACCTAACCAAGAGATTCAGGCTGAAAAAGCTTTGTTGGCCCTCTCTCAGGGGCAAGATGAAGCAGAAATTTATTGTCAAAAATTTCGGAAGTGGTCGGTGCTTACTCAGTGGAATGAGTGCGCCCTGGCTGCAAGATTCAGAGATGGCCTTTCTGAGGCCATTAAAGATGTCATGGTGGGGTTCCCTGCGCCTACAGGTCTGAATGAGTCTATGACTATGGCTATTCAGATTGATCGGCGTTTACGGGAGCGCAAACCTGTGCACCATTTGGCGGTGTCGTCTGAACCGTCACCTGAGATAATGCAATGTGATAAAATTCAGTCCAGAAGTGAACGGCAAAATTATAGGCGGAAAAAAAGGTTGTGCTTTTATTGTGGTGATTCAGCTCATGTTATATCAGCATGCTCTAAACGCACAAAAAAGGTTGATAAGTCTGTTGCCATTAGTACTTTACAGTCTAAGTTCATTCTGTCTGTGACTCTGATTTGTTCATTATCATCCATTTCCGTCGATGCCTATGTGGATTCAGGCGCTGCCCTGAGTCTTATGGATTGGTCATTTGCCAATCGCTGTGGGTTTAGTCTGGAGCCTCTGGAAGTCCCTATTCCTTTGAAGGGAATTGACTCTACACCTTTGGCTATGAATAAACCTCAGTACTGGACACAAGTGACCATGCGTATGACTCCTGTTCATCAGGAGGTGATTCGCTTCCTGGTACTGTATAATTTGCATGATGTCCTAGTGCTTGGTCTGCCATGGTTACAAACTCATAATCCAGTCCTTGACTGGAAATCGATGTCTGTGTTAAGCTGGGGTTGTCAGGGGGTTCATGATGATGCACCTCCGATTTCTATCGCTTCATCTACTCCTTCTGAGATTCCTGTGTTTTTGTCTGACTATCGGGATGTTTTTGAGGAGCCTAAGCTCAGTTCGCTTCCTCCTCACAGGGATTGCGATTGTGCTATAAATTTAATTCCAGGCAGTAAATTTCCTAAAGGTCGTTTGTTCAATCTGTCAGTGCCAGAGCATACTGCTATGCGGGATTATGTTAAGGAGTCCTTGGAAAAGGGACATATCCGTCCATCTTTGTCCCCTTTGGGAGCAGGTTTTTTTTTGTGGCCAAAAAAGATGGTTCCTTGAGGCCTTGTATAGATTATCGTCTTTTGAATAAGATTACCGTAAAATATCAGTATCCTTTGCCATTGTTGACTGATTTGTTTGCTCGCATTAAGGGGGCTAAATGGTTCACTAAGATTGATCTTCGGGGTGCGTATAATCTTATACGAATAAAGCAAGGTGATGAGTGGAAAACCGCATTTAATACGCCTGAGGGCCATTTTGAGTATTTGGTAATGCCTTTCGGACTTTCTAATGCTCCTTCAGTCTTCCAGTCCTTTATGCACGATATTTTCCGTGAATATCTGGATAAATTTATGATTGTGTATTTGGATGATATTTTGGTTTTTTCTGATGACTGGGAGTCTCATGTTCAGCAGGTCAGGAAGGTGTTTCAGGTCCTGCGGGCCAATTCCTTGTTTGTAAAAGGCTCAAAGTGTCTCTTTGGAGTCCAGAAGATTTCTTTCTTGGGGTATATTTTTTCCCCTTCTACTATTGAGATGGATCCCGTCAAGGTTCAGGCTATTTGTGACTGGACGCAGCCTACATCTCTTAAGAGTCTACAGAAGTTCTTGGGCTTTGCTAATTTCTATCGTCGTTTTATAACTAATTTTTCTAGTGTTGTTAAGCCTTTGACGGATTTGACTAAGAAGGGTGCTGATGTTGCTAATTGGTCTCCTGCGGCTGTGGAGGCCTTTCAGGAACTTAAGCGCCGGTTTTCTTCTGCTCCTGTGTTGCGTCAGCCAGATGTTTCGCTCCCTTTTCAGGTTGAGGTTGATGCTTCCGAGATTGGAGCGGGGGCGGTTTTGTCACAGAGAAGCTCCGATGGCTCAGTGATGAAGCCATGCGCGTTTTTTTCTAGAAAGTTTTCGCCGGCTGAGCGGAATTATGATGTTGGTAATCGGGAACTTTTGGCCATGAAGTGGGCATTTGAGGAGTGGCGTCATTGGCTGGAGGGTGCTAGACATCGTGTGGTGGTCTTGACTGATCACAAAAATTTGATTTACCTTGAGTCTGCCAGGCGTCTGAATCCTAGACAGGCTCGTTGGTCACTGTTTTTCTCTCGTTTCAATTTTGTGGTTTCATACCTGCCAGGTTCAAAGAATGTGAAGGCGGATGCTCTTTCTAGGAGTTTTGTGCCTGACTCCCTTGGAAATTCTGAGCCCTCTGGTATCCTTAGGGATGGGGTGATTTTGTCTGCTGTCTCCCCAGACTTGCGACGTGCTTTGCAGGAGTTTCAGGCGGGTAAACCTGATCGTTGTCCGCCTGAGAGACTGTTTGTTCCGGATAATTGGACCAGTAGAGTCATCTCCGAGGTCCATTCTTCTGCGTTGGCAGGTCATCCTGGAATATTTGGTACAAGAGACTTGGTGGCCAGGTCTTTTTGGTGGCCTTCCTTGTCGAGGGATGTGCGTTCTTTTGTGCAGTCTTGTGAGGTTTGTGCTCGGGCTAAGCCTTGCTGTTCTCGGGCCAGTGGATTGTTGTCACCTTTGCCTATCCCGAAGAGGCCTTGGACGCACATTTCCATGGACTTTATTTCGGATCTCCCTGTCTCTCAAAAAATGTCCGTCATCTGGGTTGTGTGTGATCGCTTTTCTAAAATGGTTCATCTGGTACCCTTGCCTAAGTTACCTTCCTCCTCTGAGTTGGTCCCTCTGTTTTTTCAGAATGTGGTTCGTTTGCATGGGATTCCTGAGAACATCGTTTCTGACAGGGGATCCCAGTTTGTGTCTAGATTTTGGCGGACGTTCTGTGCTAAGATGGGCATTGATTTGTCCTTTTCGTCTGCATTCCATCCTCAGACGAATGGCCAGACTGAACGAACTAATCAGACCTTGGAAACTTATTTAAGGTGTTTTGTTTCTGCTGATCAGGATGACTGGGTTACCTTTTTGCCGCTGGCCGAGTTTGCCCTTAATAATCGGGCTAGTTCTGCTACCTTGGTTTCTCCTTTCTTTTGTAATTCGGGGTTTCATCCTCGTTTTTCCTCTGGTCAGGTGGAACCTTCTGATTGTCCTGGAGTGGACATGGTGGTGGATAGGTTGCATCGGATTTGGAGTCATGTGGTGGACAATTTGAAGTTGTCCCAGGAGAAGGCTCAGCAGTTTGCTAATCGCCGTCGCCGCGTGGGTCCTCGACTTCTTGTTGGGGACTTGGTGTGGTTGTCTTCTCGTTTTGTTCCTATGAAGGTCTCTTCTCCTAAGTTCAAGCCTCGGTTCATCGGTCCCTATAGGATCTTGGAAATTCTTAACCCTGTGTCGTTTCGTTTGGATCTCCCGGCATCGTTTGCTATTCATAATGTATTCCATCGGTCGTTGTTGCGGAAGTATGAGGTACCTGTTGTTCCTTCGCTTGAGCCTCCTGCTCCAGTGCTGGTGGAGGGAGAATTGGAGTATGTTGTGGAGAAGATCTTGGATTCTCGTGTTTCCAGACGGAAACTCCAGTATTTGGTCAAGTGGAAGGGTTATGGTCAGGAGGATAATTCTTGGGTGGTTGCCTCGGATGTTCATGCTGATGATTTGGTTCGCGCTTTTCATAGGGCTCATCCTGGTCGCCCTGGTGGTTCTCGTGAGGGTTCGGTGACCCCTCCTCAAGGGGGGGGTACTGTTGTGAGTTCTGTTTTTGGGCTCCCTCTGGTGGTTACTGATGGTACTGGGTGACTTGTCTTTCCTGGGTCTCTGGGTTCCACCTGTTCCATCAGGATATGGGAGTTTCCTATTTAACCTGGCTTTGCTGGCATTTCCTCGCCGGTTATCAATGTATCCAGTGTGTCTTGTTACCTCTGCTCCCTGCTCCTAGAATCTTCTGGTCAAGCTAAGTTTGGATTTTCCTGTTTTGGTGTTTTGCTTTATTTGGTTTTTAGTCCAGCCTGCAGATATGTGATTATTGCTGCTGGTTGCTCTAGTGGGCTGAAATTGCTCCTCATGTACCATGAGTTGGCACATGAGTTCAAGTAATTTCAGGATGGTTTTTTTGAAGGGTTTTTCGCTGACCGCGCAGTTCACTTTTGTATCCTCTGCTATCTAGCTTTAGCGGGCCTCATTTTGCTGAAACTGTTTTCATACTGCGTATGTGCTTTCCTCTCATTTCACCGTCATTATATGTGGGGGGCTGCTATTTCTGTGGGGTATTTCTCTGGAGGCAAGAGAGGTCTGTGTTTCTTCTAATAGGGGAAGTTAGATCTTCGGCTGGAGCGAGACGTCTAGGATCATCGTAGGCACGTTCCCCGGCTACTTTTATTTGTGTGTTAGGTTCAGGGTCGCGGTCAGCTCAGGTTCCATCGCCCTAGAGCTTGTTTGTATCTGTGCTTGTCCTTTAGTGATCCCCTGCCATTGGGATCATGACAGGGTGGATCGGACTGCAGGGGGGTGGGATTGGAGCACGGGGGGATGGATCAGACTGCAGGGGGGTGGGATTGGAGCACGGGAGGTGGGATTGGAGCATGGGGGGAGCGGACAGGAGGACGGGGGAGCGGAGCACAGGACGGAGGGGAGCGGACCACAGATCGGAGGGCTGGGGGGGTGATCGGTGGGGTGGGGGCACATAAGTGTTTCCAGCCATGGCCGATAATATTGCAGCATCGGCCATGGCTGGATTGTAATATTTCACCAGTTTTTTAGGTGAAATATCACAAATCGCTCTGATTGGCAGTTTCACTTTCAACAGCCAATCAGAGCGATCGTAGCCACGGGGGGGGGTGAAGCCACCCCCCCTGGGCTAAAGTACAACTCCTCCTGTCCCTGCAGGCCGGGTGAAATTACAGTTAACCCTTTCACCCGGCCTGCAGGAGCCCATTCCGGCCATGACGCATATGCTGCGTCACAGGTCGGAATGGCACAGGTTTTCACGACGCATACGGTGCGTCAAAGGTCGGGAAGGGGTTAAACAGTTTAAGTAGAAATGTTGAATAATATAGAATTCAAGGATGTTTTATTCAGAAATAATAATTGGTTTTATTCTTGGCAGATGAATGTACCAGAAGATCAGAGGGACAGCTGACCTCTTCAATTTTTAAATCAGATGATCTTGAGATCCCACAGAATACAATTGAAATGAATGCTATTACTCCAGATATACCATCATCTTCTCACAGCAAAGATCTGCTATCTGATCCTATGAAACAAGTTCTGTCTTTTGATTCATTACTGACTACTAAGGAAAATCAAAGTCACAAAATAAGCATTGAAAAAAAAACTGCTCCTAAAGCAAAGTTCTTTTCACTTTCAGAATATGGAAACAATTTTCTCCTTGAACAGTCTTTTCTTGAACATCAAAAAATTTGCACAGCAGAGAAAAGATTTTCTTGTTCCAAGTGTGGGAAATGTTTTAACCGGAAAGCAGATCTTGTTAGGCATGGGAGAATTCACACTGGTGAGAAGCCTTTTTCATGTTCAGTATGTAGAAAATGCTTTACACAGAAATCAGCTCTTGTTAGACATCAGAGAACACACACAGGGGAGAAACCTTTTTCATGTTTAGAATGTGGGAAATGTTTTACGCAGAAATGCGATATTGTTAAGCACCAGAGAACTCACACAGGGGAGAAGCCATTTTCATGTTCAGTATGTAGGACATACTTTACACATAAATCAACTCTTGTTACACATCAGAGAACACACACAGGGGAGAAGCCATATTCATGTTCAGAATGTGGAAAACGTTTTAACCGAAAGTCAGATATTGTTAAGCACCAGAGAACTCACACAGGGGAGAAGCCATTTTTATGTTCTGAATGTGGGAAATGTTTTAACAACAAATCAGATTTGGTGAAGCATCAGAGAATTCACACAGGGGAAAAACCTTATTCATGTTCAGAATGTGGGAAAAGCTTTAACAAGAATTCAGGTCTTATCAAACACCATAAAACTCACACAAGGGAGAAGCCATATTCATGTTCAGAATGTGGGAAATATTTTAACCATGAATGGAATCTTGTTATACACAAAAGAACTCACACAGGGGAGAAGCCTTTTTTATGTTCAGAATGTGGGAAATATTTTAAAAATAGATCAAATTTTGTTAAGCACAAAATAATTCACACAGGGGAGAAGCCTTTTTCATGTTCAGAATGTGGGAAAAATTTTAACCGTAGATCAAATCTTGTTCAGCACCAAAGAACCCACACAGGGGAGAAGCCTTTTTAATATTCAGAATGTTGGAGATGTTTTAACTAGAAATTGCTTCTTGATAGCCACGAGAGAACCCACACAGTGGAGAATACTTTTTCCTGTTCAGAATGTGGAAAATGTTTTATGAAGAAACCATTTTTTCTTAGCCACCAAAGAATTCACACAGGGGAGAAGCATTTTGATGTTCTTAATGTAGGAAATCTTTTACACAGTAATCAACTCTAAACAACTGAGAAATCATACAGAGTCGAAGCCTTTTTCATATGCAGTGCAAGTTGGAAGAGCGAGGCTAAGTGCCAGAATTTGCGCATCTTAGAGATGCACCTTTTCTGGGGTGGCTGAGAGCTGATGTTTTTAGCCTGGGGGACAGTATCCATGGCCCCTATCCTAGGCTATTAATATCAGCCCACAGCTGTCTGCATAGCCTTTGCTGGTTATTAATTATAGGGGAACCCTACATAATTTTTTTAGGGTCCCGCATTTTAATAGCCAGTAAAGGCTAAGTATACAGTTGTGAGCTGATATTAATAGCCTGAGAAGCTCCATGGGTATTACCCCCTTCCCAGGCTATGAACATCGGCTCCCAGCTGTCGGCTTTCCCTCCACTGGTTATGAAAATTTTAATTTTATTAATTAAATACATGTACAGTAAGCTGCAAACACACTGTACTAATTGTATTTGTCACTGACATTTATATATCTACCTATTCTTCGTGTATTTATTGTATGTAATCCATCTCTTCTGTCAGCTCCTGTTGTGATTTTACACTACATGGCAGATTAATTGCCAGCTTTTCTTCTATCTATCTGTCTATCTATAATATATACATAGTAGGAGAAAAGGAACAGCACAACGCTTGTACTTATCTTCAGGTGCAGGGCCTCAGGCAACCAGTCCAATGATTGCACCAGATTCACAGAGATTCAAAAAAGAGGCAGCATTCCATTGTTAAAGTGAAAAAATGTGGAAGGTTTAATCAACCCACATAGCCGGGCGACGTTTCAGCTCCATCTGAGCCTTTTTCAAGCAGTGAGTAACCATACCTGGTGTCTACTTATACTGTACGTGTCTCAACAAATATTAAATTGAATCCAATTACACTTTACAATCAATTTGTGCTTACATATCATATCCATTTTTCCTTTTTTGCTCATATTTGCAACTAGTGCTCATATATATTAAACTGACTTGTGCTTCTGTGCATTAAAAACAAACTCTTCATTTATCCCCAGGTTCTCCTGATTTACTGCTTACAGTCATTATAGTAATAAATACCTTGATATCCGTTTCATTATGTATATATTATGGTCCACTCACCCCTGATTTACATGCGGACTCATGGAGGACAGTTTGTTTGTAAGTCGGCGTATATAGCCTCTAGAAGTTCCATATTATTAAACATTCCTTTTGTCATACAGTAGGCGACATCTGACTTTCAAATTGTTTGTAGCATATCTTCTTTGTCATAGAGGCCTCATCCACACTCAAAGAATTCTTTCTCCTGTGATACAATACAGCATGCCATATTTCACCTTGGCATTTACTCCCTCTGAAATTCAGCTATTTGCAGAGGTGATGAAGAGTTTAAAATCTTAATTTTTTATTGCAAATACTGTGCTTTTACCACACTATCTGAGCAACATGACTGGGAAAATGTGAGGCTGCATTAGAAGAATAAGGCTTGATGTTCAAGGTGTAGGTGGTAAGATTAGTGAAAGCATTAGTGAACCAACAACGCCACATCCTATGCAAAGACATCTGGCAACTTCTGTTACTGGACGGGCTACTCCACTACCTTTCTTCAGCAGACGCACAGTGGTATGCCTTGTTGATGAGGCCCAGAAAGAGCATCTGCTTGAGTGGATGGCAAGCGCAGCTTCAAGTGGTCTCTCCTCCTCTTCCTCCACCACAACCTCACAACCAGTACAGTACACAGGGATGGCACCCAAATTCCTCTTGCTTCCACCCGCATCCCAACTCTCCAACTTTACAACTGACTGTACGGAACCACAGATAAGTGAGTCTGAAGAGCTGTTCACACATTCTATGCCATGGTCATCAGAAGTGTACTGAAAAGCTTCACTGAGTCAAGAGGAGGAAATCTGCACCGATGCCCAAATTTTTTATAGCTTGGACAAAGTGGGGTCTGAATAGCATCCTGACCCTCGTCATCAGACATTAACCACTAGGAGGGAGGTGATCCTGATGAACTCAGATATCTGAGGCTCACTCGGACTGTACTGTGCAGTCAGGGCAGGAAGAGAAGGAGGTCGACTCCAAGGGCGAGGAATGTGATAACAGAGGATAATGATGATGAGGTGTTAGATCCCAGCTGACGTGAACATAGAGGTACACAGCTGAGTAGGTCATATGAGGAGAAAGTTGAGAATACTATGTTGCGCCATACATCACAGACACGTAGTGATGCAGCGACGATGAGCAATGCATTCTCAACCACAAATGTGTCTATGACCACACTAAAAGGAGGAAGTGAATGGACCACCACCAGAAAGTATAATCCTTTTTTGGGGGAAATTTTTTTTTTAATTAAATATATCTCTTAAAATAGACAATGGACATGGACAAGAACTACTGGACACCAAAACAAACGGGCATAATATTGCCAATAAAATGCAGAGTGCAGAAACATTCAATGAACAAGTGAGTCAATGTATTAATAACAAATTTAAAAAAAGTGAAATGTGCAAAGTGCAAATAGTTTAGAAAATAATAGTAGATGAAGACATGGTGACAAAAAATGAATGTCTACCACATAAAATTGAGTCAAGTTGCCAAATTACAGACAGAACCGCTGAATGTAATAAATTAATAATGATGATGATCTTTGTTTTTATATAGCGCTAACATATTCCGCAATGCTTTACAGTTTGCACACATTATCATCACTGTCCCCGATGGGGCTCACAATCTAAATTCCCTATTAGTATGTCTTTGGAATGTGGGAGCAAACTGGAGTACCTGGAGGAAACCCACACAAACATGGGGAGAACATACAAACTCTTTGCAGATGTTGTCCTTGGTGGGATTTGAACCAGGACTGCTAACCATTGAGCCACAGTGCTGACCCAATAAGTATATAAGTAAACAAATCTAAGTGTCATTGACAGTGCAGAGAACACATACCATTAGTAACAATGGAAAAAAATGCAAAGTGCTAGCAAACCAAACATGAGTGTGAGCCCATATGGAAGAGATCACTATAAACAAGCCTAATCAAAGCAAGCATAGAATAAGTAAGTGGACATAGGCTACTTACACACTAGCGTTGTTTGCTGTACGTCGCAATGCGTCGTTTTGGGAAAAAAACGCATCCTGCAAATGTGCTTGCAGGATGCGTTTTTTCTCCATAGACTTGCATTAGCGACACATTGCGACGTATGGCCACACGTCGCATCCGTCGTGCGACGGATGCATTGTGTTTTGGCGCACCGTCGGCACAAAAAAAGTTACATGTAACTTTTTTTGTGCGTCGAGTCCGCCTTTTCCGACTACGCATGCGCTGCCGGAACTCCGCCCCCTCCCCCCGGACCTTACAATGGGGCAGCGGATGCATTGTAAAACTGCATCCGCTGCCTCCACTGTTCATTATTTTCGCAGTTTGAGTCGGTACATCGGGCCGACGCATGGCGACGGCCCCATACCGACGCTAGTGTGATAGTAGCCTAAGTAAATTGAACGTGGTAACACAATGTCCCCGCCAACCCAACACTCGTTTCGTTTGAACGTCTTTTGGTGGCTGTTACCCAGCCACCAACACAGCATGGGCTTGGAACCTCATGGTAGAGCCCGACACGACTGCCTTCTTGCTGCAACATGATCCCCGTATAGTTATGATTAGGAATACTGCTGACTACTGAGTTGCCACTCTGTTAGATCCACATTATAAAACCAAATTTTGCCAGATGCTTCCCGCCCTGGAAAGGGACCTGTGAGTGCTGAGTATCGAAACATGCTTTTGCACAACCTTAAGAGGGATTTTCCCCAAGACCGCAGTGAAGCACACAGTTCTATGAGTCCTTTAACACTTTTTTAGACCAGCTCGTGCACTAGCACAACACAGTCCAAGTCTTACACATGATGAATGAATGGAGAGGAAGGTGCAGGAGTATCTAGAACTTAATATCAATACCATCAGAGAGGGTTTGGGCCCTTTCACATTCATCTTCCAAAATGGATGAGTGGCCTGAGCTCGCCTCACACGCATTGGAGTTTTTATTGTGCCCGGCAGCCAGCGTTTTTTCAAAACGTGTCTTCAGTGCTCCTGGTGGTGTCCTGAGGGATAAGCGCAGCATGCAGTCCCCTGAAACAAGAGGCCATCAGTGTATTGGAGGAGTTGGAAGAGGAGTCTAACTCAAATATTATAGGTATTTCTCCACCCCCTATTTCAGCCAGGTTTACCACATTTTCTCCCTTGTCTTTATGTCCACAGGTGGATATTTTCACAAAACTTGATAAAAGACTTAAAAACTTTGAACAACTATAAAAAGAAAGATAATATGACCAGTCAACTATGTAAGGTCCTTGAAGAATAAAGGGCATTAGAAGGGGGTTATCATTAAGCCAGCTGACAAGGGGGGGAATGTGATGATTTGGCCGGGGGAGAATTACGAGAGGGTGGTCTTCAGGTAATTAAGGGACAGAGAGACATATACACCTCTTGCAATAACCCCCCTTCAGACATATAAAGTAAAATGGAGTAATAAATTGGAGATGGCTTTTGAAAGGGGGATTATATCCAAAAAAAACTCTGGATGGTTTACTTGTTAAATTCCCAGTGGTTCCAACCACTGGTTCCAATCCCCATGTACTGTCTGTCACCCCCATAGAATCCCCATGTGCTGTCTGTCACCCCCATAGAATCCCCATGTACTGCATGTCACCTCCATAGAATCCCCATGTACTGCATGTCACCCCCATAGAATCCCCATGTGCTGCATGTCACCCCCATAGAATCTCCATGCACTGTCTTTCACCTCCATAAAATCCCCATGTGCTGTCTATCTCCCCCATAGAATCCCCATGTGCTGCATGTTACTCCTATATAATTTCTATGTGCTGCATGTCACCCCCACAGAATCTCCATGTGCTGTCTGTCACCCCCAAAGAATCACCATGTGCTGTCTTTCACCCCCATAGAATCCCCATGTACTGTCACCTCCATAGAATCCCCACGTGCTGTCTGTCACCCCCATAGAATCCCTATGTTCATACACATGAAAAAAAAAAGACCACCACATACCTCGGTCCCGTTCCCTGACGCCCTGCTCTTCTCTCTGCCTCTGGTTTGCTGACTCTGGCGGAAGACAGCTGACGCAACGAGATGACGTCATCGCGTCAGCTGTTTCACATGCTGATTGGTGGAGGAAGTGGCCGGAGGCTTCTCCTCCACCAATGCTGACTGCGTCTAGGGAGACAACGGAGACAGCCAGCGGGTGGGCACGGTGCGGACGGCGGACCTTTGGTTTCCAGCCCCATGGCTGTCTCGGTCCACGGGCCGGGCTGAGACAGCCAGAGGGCTGGATGTGGCCCACGGGCTGCACTTTACCTAGGTCTGGATTAGGCGATGTAGTTTTTAGTGTGCTGTATTGATCTTGCGTAAATGCAGTCTTTGATATATTTAGTGTGGCTTCGGTGCGGTGTCAGTCCCCATTATACGATTTCTACTCTGCTGAAATTTATGCCACTTTGGTGGTGTCAGGTCCTAATTTTTGGAAATTTGAAGACTTGATTGGGTCTCCATCTGCTAGGTTGCCTGTAGTGGAAGAGATGACGGTCCCCATTAAGGCTCATTCTGACTTGCAATGAAATCCGATTAAAATTCAGATTGCATTTGGACCAATGTTAGTTTATCATTGTGCGTTCATCTGCGTTTTTTACAGGTCAGTTCGGATCATGATCGGACTGGAAAAAGATTGCATCATGCTGCGAGTGTAATTGGAAAACAGATCACATTCGGCAATAGAAGTCAATGGGTGCAAGAAAAAAAAAAATCACACAGCACTCGGACCAAGCTGTGTACAGTAAAATCACAGCAGCACCCGACAGGATAGAACAGATAAATAGATATATACACATAGCATAGATAGGTATAAAGATGTCAATGATATACAGGTCCTTCTCAAAAAATTAGCATATAGTGTTAAATTTCATTATTTACCATAATGTAATGATTACAATTAAACTTTCATATATTATAGATTGATTATCCACCAACTGAAATTTGTCAGGTCTTTTATTGTTTTAATGCTGATGATTTTGGCATACAACTCCTGATAACCCAAAACACCTGTCTCAATAAATTAGCATATCAAGAAAAGGTTCTCTAAACGACCTATTACCCTAATCTTCTGAATCAACTAATTAACTCTAAACACATGCAAAAGATACCTGAGGCTTTTATAAACTCCCTGCCTGGTTCATTACTCAAAACCCCCATCATGGGTAAGACTAGCGACCTGACAGATGTCAAGAAGGCCATCATTGACACCCTCAAGCAAGAGGGTAAGACCCAGAAAGAAATTTCTCAACAAATAGGCTGTTCCCAGAGTGCTGTATCAAGGCACCTCAATGGTAAGTCTGTTGGAAGGAAACAATGTGGCAGAAAACGCTGTACAACGAGAAGAGGAGACTGGACCCTGAGGAAGATTGTGGAGAAGGACCGATTCCAGACCTTGGGGAACCTGAGGAAGCAGTGGACTGAGTCTGGTGTGGAAACATCCAGAGCCACCGTGCACAGGCGTGTGCAGGAAATGGGCTACAGGTGCCGCATTCCCCAGGTAAAGCCACTTTTGAGCTACAGAGAAGCAGCACTGGACTGTTGCTAAGTGGTCCCAAGTACTTTTTTCTGATGAAAGCAAATTTTGCATGTCATTCGGAAATCAAGGTGCCAGAGTCTGGAGGAAGACTGGGGAGAAGGAAATGCCAAAATGCCTGAAGTCCAGTGTCAAGTACCCACAGTCAGTGATGGTGTGGGGTGCCATGTCAGCTGCTGGTGTTGGTCCACTGTGTTTCATCAAGGGCAGGGTCAATGCAGCTAGCTATCAGGAGATTTTGGAGCACTTCATGCTTCCATCGGCTGAAATGCTTTATGGAGATGAAGATTTCATTTTTCAGCACGACCTGGCACCTGCTCACAGTGCCAAAACCACTGGTAAATGGTTTACTGACCATGGTATTACTGTGCTCAATTGGCCTGCCAACTCTCCTGACCTGAACCCCATAGAGAATCTGTGGGATATTGTGAAGAGAAAGTTGAGAGACGCAAGACCCAACACTCTGGATGAGCTTAAGGCCGCTATTGAAGCATCCTGGGCCTCCATAACATCTCAGCAGTGTCACAGGCTGATTGCCTCCATGCCACGCCGCATTGAAGCAGTCATTTCTGCCAAAGGATTCCCGACCAAGTATTGAGTGCATAACTGAACATTATTATTTGTTGGTTTTTTTGTTTGTTATTAAAAAACACTTTTATTTGATTGGATGGGTGAAATATGCTAATTTATTGAGACAGGTTTTTTGGGTTATCAGGAGTTGTATGCCAAAATCATCAGTATTAAAACAATAAAAGACCTGACAAATTTCAGTTGGTGGATAATGAATCTATAATATATGAAAGTTTAATTGTAATCATTACATTATGGTAAATAATGAAATTTAACACTATATGCTAATTTTTTGAGAAGGACCTGTATATATATATAAGGTACATAAAAAGCTGGCAATTCAGCAGCCGCATACAGTAAAATCACATAAGGACCTGATAGGATGGAATAAATGGATTACATACAGTGGGTACGGAAAGTATTTAGACCACTTTAACATTTTCACTCTTTGTTTCACTGCAGCCATTTAGTAAATTCAAAAAAGTTCATTTTTTTCTCATTAATATACACTCCGCACCCCATCTGGACTGAAAAAAAAACAAGAAATGTAGCAATTTTTACAAATGTATTAAAAAGAAAAACTGAAATATCACATGGTCATAAGTATTCAGACACTTTGCTCAATATTAAGTAACAGCACCCTTTTCAGCTAGTACAGCCATGAGTCTTCTTAGGAATGATGCGACAAGTTTTTTACACCTGGATTTGGGGATTCTCTGCCATTCTTCCTTGCAGATCCTCTCCAGTTCCATCACGTTGGATGAGGAAAGTTGGTGGACAGCCATTTTCAGTTCTCTCCAGAGATGCTCAGTTGGGTTTAGGTCAGGGATCTGGCTGGGCCAGTCAAGAATGGTAACAGAGTTGTTCTGAAGCCACTGTATACTGCCTCTGTACAAATCCCTAGTTAGACCGCACATGGAGTACTGTGTCCAGTTTTGGGCACCGGTGCTCAGGAAGGATATAATGGAACTAGAGAGAGTACAAAGGAGGGCAACAAAATTAATAAAGGGGATGGGAGAACTACAATACCCAGATAGATTAGCGAAATTAGGATTATTTAGTCTAGAAAAAAGACGACTGAGGGGCGATCTAATAACCATGTATAAGTATATAAGGGGACAATACAAATATCTCGCTGAGGATCTGTTTATACCAAGGAAGGTGACGGGCACAAGGGGGCATTCTTTGCGTCTGGAGGAGAGAAGGTTTTTCCACCAACATAGAAGAGGATTCTTTACTGTTAGGGCAGTGAGAATCTGGAATTGCTTGCCTGAGGAGGTGGTGATGGCGAACTCAGTCGAGGGGTTCAAGAGAGGCCTGGATGTCTTCCTGGAGCAGAACAATATTGTATCATACAATTATTAGGTTCTGTAGAAGGACGTAGATCTGGGGATTTATTATGATGGAATATAGGCTGAACTGGATGGACAAATGTCTTTTTTCGGCCTTACTAACTATGTTACTATGTTACTATGTATGTTACTCCTTTGTTATTTTAGCTGTGTGCTGATATTAATAGCCTAGGAAGGGGCCATGGATATTGGCTCTCCTGGCTAAAACCATCAGCTCTCATCCACCCCAGGAAAGGCACATCTATAAGATGTGACAATTCTGGCACTTAGCCTCACTTCAAGTCAAGAGGTTAGTAATGGAGAGGCGTCTATGAGACTCCCCCCATTGCTATCCCTATTGTCATACTGCATAACAAAAAGACCAAGTGCAACACAAAAGGATGACGGGAAGGGAGCCAAACACCAGGGAAGTGTGAACCCCTAAGCAGATCTAAAGTCACCCTGGATGGCCTCATTCTGGGAGGCTTATTATAGCCTCATTGTGGAGCCATCCTCTGTTGCTTATACTCTGACCCTTGGCCGAGTGTGTGTGACCCTGTGCTTTGTGCCTGTGCTACTTTATGCTTGCCTGGTTCTGACCTGGTTCTGTCCCCATTTAGAGTTCTGTCTGTCCCTTTTGTACTGCGCTGCTATCTCTGTGTATGACTACTTGCTTACGTTCTGACTATTCTCTGCTCGCCCCTTCTGTACCGCGCCGCCCTCTCCGTTTGTACGACTTTTTCCTTTCCTCTATTTCAGGGTGCTTGTAAAATCCTGCACTTATCTCCAGTAGCAGGACGCTAAGCTCCCCCCCTGTGGTCACATGATCGTAGGTCCTTCTGTTTTCTGCTACCTTCAGCACGCTGCGCAGGTCCTGTCTGCCTGAGCTTTCCCCCGTGTCATCTGACCCCGGGCTCTCCTGCAGTGTGAGTGAGTTGCCCTGATCAGCCATGGCAGCGCGCCGGTGCTGACAGGGTCCTGATATCCATAGAATATAATGCACCACCCCATAGAATGTAATACAGCCCCCCATAGAATATAATAAAGCCCCCATAAAATGTAATACAGCCCCCTATAGACAATAATACAGTTCCCATAGAATATAATACAACTACCCTAGAATGTAATACAGCCCCCATAAAATATAATACAGCCCCCATAGAATGTAATACAGCCCCCATAGAATATAAAACAGAACCCCATAGACTATAATGCAGCCACCTTAGAATGTAATAAAGTCCTCATAGAATGTAATACAGCCCCTCATAGAATATAATACAGCACCCCATAGAATATAATACAGCACCCCATAGAATGTAATACAGCCCCCATAGACTATAACACAGTGCCCATAGAATATAATACAACTACCCTAGAATGTAATGCAGCCTCCCATAGAATATAATACAGCACCCCATAGAATGTAATACAGCCCCCCATAGAATATAATACAGTCCCCTTAGACTATAATAAAGCCCCCCATAGAATGTAATGCAGCCCCCAATCGAATATAATGTAGCCGCACCTCCCTCCCCCCCCCCCCCCGCACGAATGTCTCCACAGTCCAGTACTCACTCATTGATAGATTAAAACAAAACTAAAAAACCACACGCTCCTCACCTCTCTTCGTTCCCCTCTCTGCTCTCGGCTCCTGTCTCAGGGATGCAGTCTGCCCGGGACACAGCAGGTAGTGACGTCGTGCACCCGTAGTGTCAGAGGCAGAGGGGAATGATGGGAGAGGGAGTGTCCGCTGATGCTCTCTCCTCCATCATTGCATTAAACTGTACAGGCGTCATAGATGCCGCTGTAGTGGAATGCGTCGGCGCTGGCAGGGGGAGTTGGCACAGGAGAGGGTGAGTTGGTGCTAGCGGCAGGCGACTGGCTGGGGGGCCCCTGCGGGAGTGGAGGTCCTAGGCAGCTGCCTACTGTAATGCCAGCCCTGCATACACCCCGCACACACATGGCTCTGCTCCATACACCCTGTACACATGTGGTTCATCTCAGTACACCACGCACACACATGGCTCTGCTCCATACACCCTGTACACATGTGGTTCATCTCAGTACACCCCGCACACATGTGGCTCTGCTCCATACACCCTCTACACATGTGGTTCATCTCAGTACACCCCGCACACACATGGCTCTGCTCCATACACCCCGCACACACACGGTTCTGCTCCGTACACCTTGAACACATGCGGCTCTGCTCCATACACCTTGTACACACGCGGCTCTGCTCCGTACACCTCGTACACACGCGGTTCTGCTCCGTACATCTTGTACACACGCAGCTCTGCTCCATACACCTCGCACACATGAGGCTCTGCTCCGTACACCTCGTACAGATGCAGCTCTGCTCCGTACACCTTGTACACGCGGCTCTGCACCGTACACCTTGTACAAATGCGGCTCTGCTCCGTACACCTCGTACACATGGCTCCACTCTGTACACCTCGTACACACGCGGCTCCGCACATTTGGCACACATGCGGATCTGCTCCATACACACACAGCTCCGCTTTGTACACCTAGTACACACGTGGCTCTGCTCCGTACACACAGCTCTGCTCCGTACACAAACAGCTTTGCTCCGTACACCTTGTACACACACTGCTCCGCTCCATACACCTAGTACACATGCGGCTCTGCTCCGTACACACACAGCTCTGCTCTGTACACCTCGTACACACACACACACAGCTCTGCTCCACACACCTCGCACACACACGGCTCTGCTCCGTACACCTCGTACACACACGGCTTTGCTCCGTACACCTCGTACACACACGGCTCTGCTCCATACACCTCGTACACACACGGCTCCGCTCCGTACACCTCGTACACACACTGCTTCGCTCCGTACACCTCGTACACACACGGCTGCGCCGTACACCGAGTACACACACGGCTCTGCTCCGTACACCTCGTACACACACGGCTCCACTCCGTACACCTCGTACACCCACGGCTCCGCTCCGTACACCTCGTACACACATGGCTCTGCTACATCGACACTGTAAACCCCTCCTGACCCCACACATAAACTTCCCCTCATCCAGCACCATGACAACCAGCACAGCAGAGTCCTGCATACACTGAGGCCCCTGATCATGTGACCCCTGACTCCTCCCCTCCTGTGACCTCATCACAGGTCCTGTGTGCACAGAGCAGCCATATATCTGGTGTGCGGCTCTGCAGGTGGAGGTAGGTGCTGGAGATTCCCCATTACTGGGTGTGGGGGACATTAACCCCTTCAGTACGGAGGCTCTTTCGGTGTTTTTGTTGCCCCTTTATAAGAATCATAACGTTTCTGTTCTGTTTCCTGTAATAGATACATACGACCCAACTATGGGAGACAGGAAGTGGGGTGATGGATTGTTCTCATAGTACAGGGCCCCATTCTGGCCCCACACAGTATAATGTTCCCACTTGCAGGGCCGGCTCCAGGTTTTCGGGGGCCCCTGGAGAGTCTCAGTAGCCTCCATAACACTCACCACAATTCATGATGCACAGACACGGCAGAGAAATATAGGTACAGTACAATGCCAAAGATTTCACTTCTTACACTACATGAGTGATATCTATTGTACATTCTAGAATAGGTCAGAAAATGGACGGTATATTCCTCCATACAGTATCATGGGCACCTTGGACCACTGGGCAACAGTCCGGTTCTTTTTCTCCTTGGCCCATGTAAGACTTCTGGTATTATCTGTAGGCCATGAGTGGCTGACACAAGGAATGGGACCCTTGTAGCCCATGTCCTGGATACGTCTGTGTGTGGTGGCTCTTGAAGCAATGACTCCAGCCGCAGTCCACTCCTTGTGAATCTCCCCCACATTTTTCAATGGCCTTTTCTTAACAATCCTTTCAAGGCTGCAGCAATCCCGGTTGCTTGTGCTCCTTTTTCTACCACAATTTTTCTTTTCACTCCATTTTCCATTAATATGCTTGGATACAGCATGCCGGGTCTGGGTGAATATGTGTGTAAATGGGTAAAGGAAAGATCTATATCTTGGTACCGTGTTAGCCAGTGGATAGGGACCAGAGTAGTCTCGAAAGCTTGCATTTTGTTACCATCGTTTCAGTTAGCACAACAAGAAGAAAGGGAGCAGCACAGCCCTCAAATCAGAGAAAAAGTGGCACATAAAAACTGTGTACGGCAGTCTGAGAGAGAAATGGAGGTGCCATCCGCATGAAAAAAGTCCAAGAGGAATCCAACAATAGAAGAAAAGCAGATGCACTCACCAGATGCAGTTTCAAGTGTCCTTTATTGCAAGACCAAGCAGTACATTCTTCACGGCACGGGGGAGTAGAGGGTAAAAGGGGAGAGTGCGGCAGACGAGACGACGGCCGTTTCGCGCTACACCAGAGTGCTTCTACGGGTCCATAGCCAGAAGGGAAGTGACGCCAGGCTAAGTAGGTAAGTGAATACGAACTCCACCTGTGTCATCAACCCGTTGGACAATAGAAAAAGTGCACAGTATAATAAAAACAATTAAAAACAAATGCATATTACTGACATATCAAAAATACATGTATATATAGTCCTGCAATCAATATATGATGTTAGTATATAATGCCACAACTAAGACATTGCTCACAACCAGTGCCCGCAATGTCTATCTGGAGAACGGGGAACGAGAGTAACACCATAGACACTCCTACCAGTGTTGTATTCAAAAAACATATAGACAATATAACAACATCGCAGCGCTAAATAATTTCAACAAAAAATTAGATGAAGAAAAAAACAAAAGAAACTATTCAATAACCACAGACCTACATTCCTGTAGGTCTGTGGTTATTGAATGATTTCTTTTTGTTTCTTTTGTTTTTTTCTCTAGATAGACATTGCGGGCACTGGTTGTGAGCACTTTTTCTATTGTCCGACGGGTTGACCCCTTGACGAAAGGCATTAGCCGAAACGCGCGTCGGGGGGGACAGGGGTGAGGTGCCAGTACACGTCGTGATATATTGCCACATTAACCGGTATGTATACTAGTGATTTGTATTGTGCATGTGTGTTTATATATTTTCTGGACCTGTGCGTCCTATACATCTAGGCATATTGTATGTGCCTTGCACAGTTTCTGATTATCTTATGAATGCCTGCCCTGGTTATTATGTGGATTTTTCTATGTTAGAGGCACCTATCTCCTGTCCATTTAGGTGCATGCTGAGTACAGCATGGGGATTGTTTCCCCCTGTCGTTTTTTATCTGGCATAATTATTAATAAAGTGTTTTTTCTACATTATACTTGGACTATATGCTGCTTTTCTTCTCTGTTGGTTTTTGGCTAGTGCATTGCAGTTAGTCCGTTATGGTCCTATTTCTGGTCCCACTTTTACTATACAAAAATGTACCCCACCTGGGTCAAATTATAATGTTGGTGACTTGGTATGCGTCCACTATAGTGTTCTATTCAAAAAACATATAGACAATATAACAACATCGCAGCGCTAAATAATTTCAACAAAAAATTGGATAAAGAAAAAAACAAAAGAAACGAAAAGAAACCATTCAATAACCACAGACCTACATTCCTGTAGGTCTGTGGTTATTGAATGGTTTCTTTTCGTTTCTTTTGTTTTTTTCTCTAGATAGACATTGCGGGCACTGTTGTGAATTCTGTGGCAGACCTCCCTCCTGTGGTCACAAGTGGTACTTCGGCTGATTCTCTCTGTAAGCTTCCGTTGGTGGAGGGAAGTGGTACTGCGGCTTCTGAGTTTCCTCCCTCAGGTGATGTGGTGAGGTCGTTAGGTGCTGCTCTACTTAACTCCACCTAGTGCTTTGATCCTGGCTTCCGGTCAATGTTCCAGTATTGGACTTGTTTTCCTCCTGGATCGTTCCTGTGGCCTGCTGCTCTGCATAGCTAAGTTTTCCTTTGCTATTTTGTTTGCTTTTCTTCTGTCCAGCTTATCTATTTGTTTGCTGGAAGCTCTGGGACGCAGAGGGTGTACCTCCGTGCTGTTAGTTCGGTACGGAGGGTCTTTTTGCCCCCTTTGCGTGGTTTTTAGGGTTTTGTGTTGACCGCAAAGTTACCTTTCCTATTCTCGCTCTGTTCAGAAAGTCGGGCCTCACTTTGCTAAATCTATTTCATCTCTACGTTTGTCTTTTCATCTTACTCACAGTCATTATATGTGGGGGGCTGCCTTTTCCTTTGGGGTATTTCTCTGAGGCAAGGTAGGCTTATTTTCTATCTTCAGGCTAGCTAGTTTCTCAGGCTGTGCCGAGTTGCATAGGTAGCGTTAGGCTCAATCCACGGCTGCCTCTAGTGTTGTTGGATAGGATTAGGGATTGCGGTCAACAGAGTTCCCACGTCTCAGAGCTCGTTCTATGTTTTTGGATTATTGTCAGATCACTGTATGTGCTCTGACCTCTATGTTCACTGTGGTACTGAGTTGCCTAATCATAACAGGGCACTGGTTGTGAGCACTTTTTCTATTGTCCGACGGGTTGATGACACAGGTGGAGTTCGTATTCACTTACCTACTTAGCCTGGCGTCACTTCCCTTCTGGCTATGGACCCGTAGAAGCACTCTGGTGTAGCGTGAAACGGCCGTCGTCTCGTCTGCCACACTCTCCCCTTTTACCCTCTACTCCCCTGTGCCGTGAAGAATGTACCGCTTGGTGTTGCAATAAAGGACACTTGAAACTGCATCTGGTGAGTGCATCTGCTTTTCTTCTATTGTTGGATATCTTTTCAGTTAGCTATTAAAAGGTATCAACCACTGAGGACTCTCAATTCTAAATATTTTTGTAAGTGGGTAAGTAACTGGTTTAGTGATAGAAATCAGAGGGTGGTTATAAATGGTATATTCTCTAACTGGGTTACTGTGACCAGTGGGGTACCGCAGGGGTCGGTGCTGGGATCTGTTCAACATATTTATTAATGATCTGGTAGAAGGTTTACACAGTAAAATATCGATATTTGCAGATGATACAAAACTATGTAAAGCAGTCAATACAAGAAAAGATAGTATTCTGCTACAGATGGATCTGGATAAGTTGGAAACTTGGGCTGAAAGGTGGCAGATGAGGTTTAACAATGATAAATGTAAGGTTATACACATGGGAAGAAGGAATCAATATCACCATTACACACTGAATGGGAAACCACTGGGTAAATCTGACAGGGAGAAGGACTTGGGGATCCTAGTTTATGATAAACTTACCTGGAGCAGCCAGTGCCAGGCAGCAGCTGCCAAGGCAAATAGGATCATGAGGTGCATTAAAAGAACATTATACTGCCTCTGTACAAATCACAAGTTAGACAACACATGGAGTACTGTGAACAGTTTTGGTCAGGAAGGATATAATGGAACTAGAGGGAGTACAAAGGAGGGCAACAAAATTAATAAAGGGGATGGGGGAACTACAATACCCAGAGAGATTAGCAAAATTAGGATTATTTAGCCTAGAAAAAAGACGACTGAGGAGCGATCTAATAACCATGTATAAGTATATAAGGGGACAATACAAATATCTCAGTGGATCTGTTTATACCAAGGAAGGTGATGGTAAAAAGGGGGCATTCTCTGCGTCTGGAGGAGAGAAGGTTTTTCCATCAACATAGAAGAGGATTCTTTACTGTTAGGGCAGTGAGAATCTGGAATTCCTTGCCTGAGGAGGTGGTGATGGTGAACTCAGTCGAGGGGTTCAAGATAGGCTTGGATGTCTTCCTGGAGCGTAACAATATTGTATCTTAAAGTTATTAGGTTCTGTAGAAGGGCATAGATCTGGGGATTTATTCTGACGGAATATAGGCTGAACTGGATGGACAAATGTGTTTTTTTTTTGTCCTTGCTATGATACTATGTACGATACAGCACTCTGTGAACAGCGAGATTCTTTACCAATGACCTTTTGTGGCGTACCCTCCTTGTGGAGTGTGTAAATGACTGCCTTCTGGACATTATTATTATTATTATTATTCATTTATTCCATTGCGCTTTACATGTGCATACAGGGCAAATATAGACAAATACATTAAACATGAGCAGATAACAAGGCACACGAGTACATAAGGAGGGAGGACCCCGCCCGCAAGGGCTCACAGTCTGCAGGGGATGGATGAGGATACACTAGGAGAGGGAAGAGCTGGCTGTGCGGCCGTTCAGTAGGTTGAGGATCACTGCAGGCTGTAGGCTTGTCGGAAGAGATGAGTCTTCAGGTTCTTTTTGAAGGTTTCTATGGTAGGCGCGAGTCTGATGTGTTGGGGTAGAGAGTTCCAGAGTATGGGGGAAGCACGGGAGAAGTCTTGGATGCGGTTATGGGAAGAAGAGATGAGAGGGGAGTAGAGAAGGAGGTCTTGAGAGGATCGGAGGTTGCGTGTAGGTAGGTACCGGGAGACCATGTCACAGATGTATGGAGGAGACAGGTTGTGGATGGCTTTGTATGTCAGTGTGAGGGTTTTGAACTGGAGTCTCTGGGCGATAGGAAGCCAGTGAAGGGCTTGACACAGGGGAGAGGCTGGGGAATAGCGGGGGGACAGGTAGATTAGTCGGGCAGCAGAGTGTAGGATGGATTGGAGTGGTGCCAGAGTGCTAGAGGGGAGTCCAGAGAGTAGGAGATTGCAGTAGTCGAGGCGGGAGATGATAAGGGCATGCACTAGCGTTTTTGCAGTGTTGCGGTCAAGGAAAGCACGGATCCGGGAAATATTTTTGAGTTTGAGACGACAGGAGGAGGCAAGGGCTTGGATATGTGGCTTGAAAGAGAGGGCAGAGTCGAGGATCACCCCGAGGCACCAGGCTTGTGGGGCTGGGGATAGTGAGCAGCCATTGACATTGATGAATAGGTCTGGTGGAGGGGTAGAGTGAGATGGGGGAAAGATGATGAATTCTGTTTTGTCCATGTTCAGTTGTAGAAAGCGAGCAGAAAAGAAGGCTGAAATGGCAGACAGGCAGTGCGGGATTTTGGTAAGTAAGGAGGAGAGGTCAGGTCCGGAGAGGTAGATCTGCGTGTCATCAGCGTAGAGATGGTACTGCAAACCGTGGGATTCTATGAGCTGTCCCAGGCCGAAAGTGTAGATGGAGAAGAGTAGGGGTCCTAGAACAGAGCCTTGAGGAACACCGACTGACAAGGGGTGAAGTGAGGAGGTGGTGTGGGGGAGGGAGACACTGAATGTTCGGTCTGTCAGATATGACGAGATCCAGGAAAGGGCCAAGTCTGTGATACCAAGAGATGAGAGGATTTGTAGCAAAAGGGAGTGGTCTACAGTGTCAAAGGCAGAAGACAGGTCCAGGAGAAGGAGGACAGAGTAGTGTCGCTTGCTCCTGGCAGTTAGTAGGTTATTGGTGACTTTAGTTAGGGCAGTTTCAGTTGAGTGATGGGAACGGAAGCCTGATTGTAACCGATCAAAGAGGGAGCAGGAGGAGAAGTGGGAGGACAGTTCAAGATGGACGTGTTGCTCCAGCAATTTGGAGGCATAAGGGAGAAGAGATATTGGGCGATAGCTAGACACAGAGGATGGGTCGAGGGAGGGCTTTTTGAGGATGGGTGTGTGTTGTGAATTCCGTTCTTGGGCTCCCTCCGGTGGTTGTAAGGCTACGTTCACATTTGCGTTGCGCGCCGATGCGTCGGCGACGCAACGCACGACGCACAAAAAACGCGCGCAAAACGCGCGCAAAAACGCTGCGTTTTGCGACGCGTGTGTCGTTTTTTGACGAAAATCGGACGCACGAAAAATGCAACTTGTTGCATTTTCTTGCGTCCGACGCTAGCGTCGGAAACGACGCACGTGTCGAAAAACGCGACCAAAAAAACGCACGCGTCCCCTATGTTAAACATAGGGGCGCGTCGCCGACGCAACAGCGACCCACATTAGCGTAACGCTAATGTGAACGTAGCCTAAATGGCACTTTTGTGAATTCTGCCCTTGGGCTCCCTCTGGTGGTTTTGAGTGGAACTGCCGCTCCTTGGGTTTAGCTTTAGCAGCTGCTTTCACTAATCGTCTCTCCTGGCTCTGCTATTTAACCTGGCTCTAGTCTTCAGCCTATGCCACTTGTCAATGTTTTCAGGCTGGATTCACATCTCTGCTTGGATTCTCCTGGTTTCCTGACCAGTTCTGCAAAGATAAGTTCTGGCTTTGCTCATTTCAGTCCACATGTTGTGGACTTATTGTTCTGTGCATTCTATTTTTGTCCAGCTTGTCATTATGGATTTTTTTCTGTTAGCTGGAAGCTCTGGGAAGCAGATTTACCCTCCACACCTTTAGTCAGGTGTGGAGATTTTGTAAACTCTGTGTGGATTGTTTTGTAGTTTTTATACTGACCGCACAGTATCCTTTTCTGTCCTATCTATCAAGCTAGACTGGCCTCCTATGCTAAAATCTGATTTCATCTCTGCGTATGTTATTTTCCCCTCCTCTCACCGTCAATATTTGTGGGGGGCTATCTTTCCTTTGGGGATTTTCTCTGAGGCAAGATAGGTTTCCTGTTTCCATCTTTAGGGGAAGTTAGATTTTAGGCTGTGCCGAGGGGTCTAGGGAGCGTCAGGTACCCCCCACGGCTATTTCTAGTTGCGCTGCTAGGTTCAGAGTCTGCGGTCAGTACAGATACCACCTCCTTCAGAGCTTGTCTCATGTTGTTCCTAAACCACCAGATCATAACAGGTGTGATCTTGGCATGCTTGAAGGATGAGGGGAAGACACCTGTTGTGAGTGAGAGGTTGAAGAGGTGCGTTAGGGTTGGGATGAAGACCGTGGAAAGGTTAGGGATGAGGTGGGACGGGAGCGGGTCAAGCGTGCAGGTGGTGAGGTGTGATCTTGACAGGAGGGTGGAGAGCTGATCTTCTGTCATGGTGGAGAAGCTGGTTTTTGAGGAGCAGGGTTGAGCAGCTAAGAGGGGCAGTGGGCGCTGTGGGCCAAAGCTTTCTCTGATCATATCGATCTTCTGTTTAAAGAAAGAGGCGAAGTCATCAGCAGAAATGAGGGGGGAGGGAGGAGGTGTGGGGGGACGGAGTAGAGAATTGAAAGTGTTGAAAAGCTGTTTAGGGTTGTGGGACAGGGAGGATATGAGAGATGAGAAGTAAGTTTGTTTTGCGGCAGTGAGCGCAGACTTGAAGCTGGCGAGGGACTGCTTGTATGCAGTGAAGTGGTCGGCAGAGTGGGATTGCTTCCATCTCCGCTCAGCAATCCTGGAAGCCCGTCTCAGTTCTTTGGTCAGGCTGGTCAGCCAGGGCTGCCTGTTAATTGTACGAGTTTTACTATACATGAGCGGGGCGGCCGAATTGAGTGTTGCTGTTATTGTGGTGTTATAAAAAGTGGCAGCAGCATCTGTGTCATGAAGGGAAGCTATGTCTGTGAGAGGGAGAAGGGACTCAGAGAGTGATTGTAAGTTGAGATGTTTGAGATTTCTGCGAGGGTGAGTGAGTTTGTGGAGTGGGGGCTGCACACTAGGAGAGGAGAGGGAGGAGAATGTCAGTAGGTTGTGGTCAGACAGGGGGAGGGGTGTGTTAGTGAGATTAGTAAGGGAGCAGAGGCGGGTGAAGATGAGGTCCATCGTGTGGCCATCTTTGTGAGTGGCATCGGAGGACCATTGAGTGAGGCCGAAGGAGGCAGTCAGTGATAAAAGTTTAGAGGCAGCTGAGGTGAAAGTGTCAATGGGGACATTGAAATCCCCCATGATGATAGTGGGGATGTCAACAGAGAGGAAATGAAGTAGCCAGGTGGTGAAGTGGTCGAGAAAGGTGGAGATGGCTAGTTCTGGGGGGCGGTAGATGACAGCCAGCTGGAGGTTGGAGGGGGAATAGATGCGGACAGAGTGCACCTCAAACGAGGGAAGAAAAGCGGAGGGTGGTAGCGGGATTGGAGTGAAAGAGCAGGTGTCGGACAGGAGCAAGCCAACTCCTCCACCGCGTTTGTTGCTGGGGCGAGGGGTGTGAGAGAGGTGGAATCCGCCATAGGAGAGCGCAGTTGGAGAGGCCGAGTCAGAGGGGGTGAGCCAGGTTTCGGTGAGGCCGAGGAAGGAGAGGTTGTTGGTGATGAAGAGGTCATGGATAAATGGCAGTTTGTTGCAGATGGAGCGTGCGTTCCATAGTGCTCCAAGTAGGGGGGGCGGGGGAGTGGGGGCTGGATGAATGGGTATGAGGTTGTCATGGTTTGGAAAACGTGCCGAGGATCGTGGTAGGGGGTTAGAAACGAGTGTGGGGATGAGTTGGGGAGGGCCGGGATTTGGGGATATGTCACCAGCAATGAGGAGTAGCAGACAGAGCGTTAGAAGGTGGGAGCAGAATAGGACATGATGCGGCCGTGTGTGTCTGGAGAAAAAGGATTGTATGTGGAGGAACAGTTCTGAGGAGAAGGTGAGATGGCTGGGGAAGATGGAGGAAGAAATGACTAGTTCCTTACTAGGTGGAGGGATTGCTGGAGATTGTAAGAAGGAAAGTAGTATGGGGGTGAAAGAGAAAAGAAACCGAAACATTGTAGTGGTTGGTACTCTGTTACCTTCCAGTCAATTCCAGTCCAATTCAGTCTAATTCAGAATCATAATTAAAAAGATGTAATTTAAAAGATGGAAGTTAAAAGATGAATTGCAGCAGACATCTTGAACAGTGTGAAAATGGATCCAGGGTGTTGATAAAAATCTTTCATTTGGCTTTATTTGGAGAAATTCTTTTTAAAATGGTACAACATCAATTAGGACGTCTCGGACAACGTTGCAAATATAAACTAGGGGGTGTTGTATAAGGATCATATGCGTTTCGATCAATAATATTCTTGAACACTGGTCACATGGCAGAATACCCCGCTGAAAATTTAAATAAACTCCTACTTAATTAATGAAATAGAACACACATGAGGAAATCATGGCAATGCAAATTAAAAACACACAAGCTGCACAAGAAATACCTCAAAAGACATATGAGATGTGATAATAATCTTACAGTTGTGGCCAAAAGTATTGACACCCCTGCAATTCTGTCAGATAATACTCAGTTTCTTCCTGAAAATGATTGCAATCACAAATTCTTTGGTATTATTATCTTCATTTAATTTGTCTTAAATGAAAAAAACACAAAAGAGAATGAACAAAAAGCAAAACATTGATCATTTCACACAAAACTCCAAAAATGGGCCAGACAAAAGTATTGGCACCCTCAGCCTAATACTTGGTTGCACAACCTTTAGCCAAAATAACTGGGACCAACCGCTTCCGTAACCATCAATGAGTTTCTTACAATGCTCTGCTGGAATTTTAGACCATTCTTCTTTGGCAAACTGCTCCAGGTCCCTGATATTTGAAGGGTGCCTTCTCCAAACTGCCATTTTTAGATCTCTCCACAGGTATTCTATGGGCTTCAGGTCTGGACTCATTGCTGGCCACCTTAGAAGTCTCCAGTGCTTTCTCTCAAACCATTTTCTAGTGCTTTTTGTAGTGTGTTTTGGGTCATTGTCCTGCTGGAAGACCCATGACCTCTGAGGGAGACCCAGCTTTCTCACACTGGGCCCTACATTATGCTGCAAAATTTGTTGGTAGTCTTCAGACTTCATCATGCCATGCACACGGTCAAGCAGTCCAGTGCCAGAGGCAGCAAAGCAACCCCAAAACATCAGGGAACATCCGCCATGTTTACTGTAGGGACCGTGTTCTTTTCTTTGAATGCCTCTTTTTTTCTCCTGTAAACTCTATGTTGATGCCTTTGCCCAAAGAGCTCCACTTTTGTCTCATCTGACCAGAGAACATTCTTCCAAAACGTTTTAGGCTATTTCAGGTAAGCTTTGGCAAACGCCAGCCTGGCTTTTTTATGTCTCGGGTAAGAAGTGGGGTCTTCCTGGGTCTCCTACCATACAGTCCCTTTTCATTCAGATGCCGACGGATAGTACGGGTTGACACTGTTGTACCCTCGGACTGCAGGGCAGCTTGAACTTGTTTGGATGTTAGTCGAGGTTCTTTATCCAACAACCGCACAATCTTGCGTTGAAATCTATTGTCAATTTTTCTTTTCCGTTCACATCTAGAGAGGTTAGCCACAGTGCCATGGGCTTTAAACTTCTTGATGACACTGCGCACGGTAGACACAGGAACATTCAGGTCTTTGGAGATGGACTTGTAGCCTTGAGATTGCTCATGCTTCCTCACAATTTGGTTTCTCAAGTCCTCAGACAGTTCTTTCGACTTCTTTTTCTCCATGCTCAATGTGGTACTCACAAGGACACAGGACAGAGGTTGAGTCAACTTTAATCCATGTCAACTGGCTGCAAGTGTGATTTAGTTAATGCCAACCCCTGTTAGGTGCCACAGGTAAGTTACAGGTGCTGTTAATTACACAAATTAGAGAAGCATCACATGATTTTTCGAACAGTGCCAATACTTTTGTCCACCCCCTTTTTATGTTTGGTGTGGAATTATATCCAATTTGGCTTTAGGACAATTTTTTTTGTGTTTTTTCATTTAAGACAAATTAAATGAAGATAATAATAACAACAAAGAATTTGTGTTTGCAATCATTTTCAGGAAGAAAATGTTCTTCCTGTAGAAGACGTGACTTAACATTGTGCAGTGACTTTGTTTTCCCTATAGTGTCAGATTTTTTGTTGTTGCTAGAACTGTGATATTTTTTTCACTTTTTTTCATTTGGCAGAGAGCTATCGCTCCTGACTCCACCATACACACAAATATTCCAGCTTTCCTGTGGTCTGTATGAGAGACTCATCTCCAGACTCCACTATCGGAGGATTATCTACAGGAAGAACAAACGGATTAGTCTCTGAAATTCAGGATGCCAGATGCTTCTCTGCCCTGACATCATCTGTCGGGAGGCCCCCAAATACATTATATAGTTGACCAAACCCCCAAAATCAGTGCTTTCATGCAACTTTAGCCTAATATGTATGGGGACGTTAAAAGCCAAGTCATTGGACGCTGCCTCTGGCCCGGCCTAATAGACCTTCGTACATTGGAGGCCAAGACACCATTATTAGGCATGTAAGTATTCTAGTAACTAGGCCGCCCTATACTATCTAGTACTTGGGGGCGGAGGGCATTCAGCTGAACGCTGTAACACCTTCTTAGATGCCATGTTTGTTTTCCTGTGATGGAGTAGTCCTTGGCATCATCGTGGATACAGCAGACACCCCCTAGGGTCAACTGGTGGGGAAGTGTGGCCCTTATCAGGGTCACCAAACTTCCTGAGTCCCAAGAATCCTGACACCAGCACCTCATTTGTCATGGGACATGCCTGCAGCCCCTCACCGGGCTGATAGTCCACAATGCAGGTAGGATAGACATAGTAAGAGCAGCGCCTCCCTAGGTTGTACTCCCCTAATGGTGGCTCTACTACCCCTCTTTTGGGGCTCAGGCTCCTGCTGGGTGCCCCAGTGTGGGGATTTACCACCCCCTGGCTTTCTTAGGGACCTCTCGACCACCTGGTACTGTTCCACTAAGCTCACCAGTTCATCCACATTCCAGGGATCTCCCTGGGCAACCCAGATCTGCACCAGCCTAGGAAAAGAGTGAACGAATCTGTCCATGACAACTCGTACAACCATCTGGGCTGGAATGGAGGATTCCAGCTGAAACCATTTTTCCCAAGATGCAGTAGATCATACATTTGGGATTGAGGCGATTAGTGCCCATAATATACCCAGTGGTGAACCCTTTGTGCTCTGACGACATAGTCACTCCCGCGTGTGGTAAAATTTCCATTTTTAGTTTGGCATACTCCTGCGCATCCTGTAACGACAATTCATAATAAACCTATTGGGGCTCACCAGTTAGATAGAGGGACAGCACCTCCCCCAGCTGCTCTGGTGGCAGCCTCTTAAACTCTGCTACCCGTTAAAACACAGTCATCACCCAGGGTCATTTTTTGCATCTCTTGTCTTACTGCCTACCGGACGTATATGTTGTCACCAGGACTTGTGGGAAGGGCTGCCGTCCTTCCATGAACTGCCTCTGCGAGAAGTCAATCTGCTGCTGGGGTTGCTGTTGCATCTTCTGTATAAGCAGCTTACTGGTCTCTTGTTGTGCCATCTGTTGCTGTTGAAGCTGTTGCTTCTGGGCTTGTACCATATGTTTGAGCAGGTCCTCCATTTTGCCTGACGTTGTACGCTAGCTTGTGGCCTCCTTCACCCAGGACATGCATTACCTCTTGTAGCCATCACACATGTTTGCTGGGATCTTTGCTCACACTTCTAACACTACCTGTAGTAAATTGTCTCACTCAGCTGTACACAGAGGTAGACACTGGAACACTGAAGCTTTAGGAATGTCCTTGGTTTATAAGATGCCGCATAAAACAAAGTGAAGCACAATGTAAACACGGTCCTCTGCCCCCAAAAATAACAGTAGGCACAGTCCTTGTATTAGCGGGAATCAGCCCATTTAGGGCTAGCAAGACTCATGGTTCAGATATCAGCAAACCACAAACACTTCTCTGGAGTGTTCCTCTCCAGACACTGAACACTGTGCATTTGGAGACCAACTATGTAAGCCCCAGACCACACGCTGGGGTGGAGATAAGGTGGACATCCTTCCACTAGCTCTAAGGCTGCGTGTCCACGTTCAGGATGGCCGGCGGTATCGTTGGAGCGGCAAACCCGCTCTGTGGTAAGCCCCGCCCCCTTTCTGGGACGCGATGATGCCGGATGTGTTCATAGTACAGATCCGGGATCATCGCACCCATCGCATAGGGCCCTGTGCTATATCTTGCGGCGTCACCGCAAGATATACGGACATGCTGCGATCTGAAAAGACGCGCAGCATGTCCGGAGTCGCAGGTCTGCCGCGTGCGTGTTACCACGCATAGTGGAGACGGGATTTCATTAAATCCCCTCCACTATGCTGTAACATTTGGACGCTACGTGTTTGACGCTGCGTCTCTATGCAGCGTCAAACACGCAGCGTTTACTGCACGTGGACACATACCCTAACAATTTCCACATAAGGCTCAGCCCATTATGCAGATTTGCTTTTAACCCCTCACAGCAGTTATTGTGCTGGAAGAAAATCTCTGGGTTTTAAATCACTGACGCCATTAAGCGTAGTGAAACATATCTCCCCTCTAGCACTCTACCATATATTTACTATATATAGTGGGAGAAATAAGTATTTGATACACCTACAAAGAAAGGAGAGGTCTGTAATTTTTATCGTTGGTGCACTTCAACTGTGAGAGACAGAATCTTAAAGGGAACCTGTCACCCCGTTTTTTCAAGATGAGCTACAAATACCGTTAAATAGGGGCAGAGCTGTGCTTTACATTAGTGTATTTTGTGAGCTTTTATTCCCCACCTATGCTGCCGAAATACCTTTGTAAAGTCGCCGTTTTGGGCTGTCACTCACGCTGGTCAGGTCATATGAGTGTGGTGACAGCGCTGTTTCTCCCCCAGATCTCCGTTGGTGGCGTGGTGTGCGCATGTCCAACTGGCGAATCCACTGCGCAACTTGAAGGAAAATAGCACGATCTGCGCTATTCAGCCGTTTATCGGTGGGCGCGGCCATCTTTGTGAGGCCGCGCATGCGCAGATGGTTCTTCTCGGCTTCCCGGGGCTTCAGGAAAATGGCCGCGGGATGCCGCGCGTGCGCAGATGGCAATCGCGGCGGCCATTTTCCTGCAGCCGAGATGCGAACTCGGCTTCAGGAAAATGGCCGCCGAGATCTCCATGTGCGCACGCGCGGCATCCCGCGGCCATGTCCCTGAAGCCCCGGGAAGCCGAGAAGAACCATCTGCGCACGCGCGGCCTCACAAAGATGGCTGCACCCACCGATAAACGGCTGAATATCACAGATCGCGCTATTTTCTTTCAAGCTGCGCAGTGGATTTGCCAGTTGGACATGCGCACACCACTACGCCACCAATGGAGATCTGGGGGATAGAGTTGAGCGACCTTGACCTTTTTAGAGTCGAGCCGGGTTTTGCGAAACCCGACTATGTCCAAAGTCGGGTCGAGTGAAATCGGCCGATTATGACGTAAAGTCGGGATCGACCGAAACACGAAACCCAATGCAAGTCAATGGGGCAGCATAGTCGGCAGTGAGTGGGGGCCAGGAAAACACCTAGAGTGCCCATTTTAATGTCAAAACCATCCATTCTTCTTAATGAAGCTTGTCAAGCGTAATTTACCTTAAAATAATTGGAAGGCATTTGAAATTGGGGGTCATTTGGCTAAAGTTGTGGGGGGTAGGGCTGGTTCAAGTAATTAGTGGGCCCAGTAAATCTGGACCACGTCACGGCAGTGGAGCAGGGAGAGGTAAGTATTTCAACTTTGCAAGTGCTGTGATCCTGAGCAAGCAGGGGGGGCCCACTCGTTGGCATTGGCACTGGCACAGGGCCCCTCAAAGTACAGCGGTGTGTTTGCACGGCGGGGGCGCCTCCCACCGGCAGCAACACTTTTGCGTACTATGAGAGGCCCTGTGCCAGTGACGTCGCCAACTAGTATTCCTCCCCCCACCTGATGAAGGAACCTGCACTTTCATCTGCACCTTCCTCTTTGTCCCCGTGTAAGGTGGTATGGTATGCGGGAAGAGCAACCTGACTTTCAGCAGGGTCACAATGTTGTTGTGTAGCGTGCACGGGGAATGTTGCGTTATGGGTCAATGTACCAGCAGACTCATCTATCACTGGCTGGGCAATGGGCACGATGAAGTGGAAACACAGATATAGGCCCAAAGAAGAAAGTGGGCTAAATGCAGTTTAAAATTGGTAACACAGGAATAACCAGGGGGCATTGCAGTGGAGGACAACTGGAATGAGAGGCTGACACAGAGAGTAGGGCCAAATCAGTAAGTAGTCGAAATGCAGTTCAAAATTGGCAACCGTAGTAAACAGGCGGCACAGCTTTGTTCAGTGGAGGAGAACAGCAAGGAGTGGCAGACACCGATAGTAGGCCCCAACCCAACTAGTAGGCCAAATGCAGTCTAACATTAACAACTACTTAACGAGAGGCTGAAAATGGAATTTCAGGACAGGAAACCAGGAGAACAGCAAGGAGTGGCAGACACCGATAGTAGGCCCCAAACCAACTAGTACGCCAAATGCAGTTGTTCCATTTAACCACAATTTAATGAGAGCCTGAAGATAGAAGCTCAGGAAAGGCAACCTGGGGAACACCTTGGAGTGTAACACACCATCTCTCTCCACCCCATACCCATTTTGTAGGCCTAATGCTGTGTACTTTTCTACAACTACTAAACGAGAGTCGGAAGACCGAAGCAATGGCAAGGAAACCTGGGGAACACCTTGGAGTGTAACACACCATCTCTCTCCACCCCATACCCAATTTGTAGGCCTAATGCAGCCTACTTTCCGACACCTACTAAACGAGAGCATGAAGATCGAAGCTCAGGAAAGGCAACCTGGGGAACACCTTGGAGTGTAACACACCATCTCTCTCCACCCCATACCCATTTTTTAGGCCTAATGCAGTGTACTTTTCTACAACTACTAAACGAGAGTCGGAAGACCGAAGCAATGGCAAGGAAACCTGGGGAACACCTTGGAGTGTAACACACCATCTCTCTCCACCCCATTCCCCATTTTTTAGGCCTAATGCAGCCTACTTTCCGACACCTACTAAACGAGAGCATGAAGATCGAAGCTCAGGAAAGGCAACCTGGGGAACACCTTGGAGTGTAACACACCATCTCTCTCCACCCCATACCCATTTTGTAGGCCTAATGCTGTGTACTTTTCTACAACTACTAAACGAGAGTCGGAAGACCGAAGCAATGGCAAGGAAACCTGGGGAACACCTTGGAGTGTAACACACCATCTCTCTCCACCCCATACCCAATTTGTAGGCCTAATGCAGCCTACTTTCCGACACCTACTAAACGAGAGCATGAAGATCGAAGCTCAGGAAAGGCAACCTGGTGAAAACCTTGGAGTGTAACACAACCTGTCTCTACACCCCATACACAATTAGTAGGCCTAATGCAGCGTAGTTTCCAACAGCTACTAAACGAGAGCCGGAAGATCGAAGCTCAGGAAAGGCAACCTGGGGAACACCTTGGAGTGTAACACAACCTCTCTCTACACCACGGAAGGGCTGATTCTTAGGAAGGAAGGCTGTTGTAAATAAGCATTGCGCGTCCGAGGGTGATTATATTCTTATTCGGTATCTACTCACCCTCGGACGCGCCATGCTTCTTGATTTGTAATTAATGTTTATTTGCAATGTGCTTTTGACTTACTCAATTATTTTTTTAATTATTGATTTTATTAAATTAATAGTTTAACATCTTATTGGAAATAATTTAAAGGAGACGCGACAGGACAACACTCGGTGGATGCCATATCTGTGTTAACAACTCCAAAAAACTTTCAGTTAACTTCTTGCAGGAGAAAGAAATTGTAGCTGTTGGACCTTTGTAGTACAGTTCCAGATATTTGTTGTGTGTTTGTTTTGATTGTTAAAATGTCTGCATTTGAGATCTCAACACGATCTTATTTTTTATAATCAAATTAATTTTTTAAATATTTTATTAGGTTGGTTCAAGGGGTACACGGGCCGCAGTAGACAGGTCAGTGGAGGCCTAGTGGAAGGAGGGACCGCAGATGCGCCACTGTTTCACCCATACACAATTAGTAGGCCTAATGCAGCGTAGTTTCCAACAGCTACTAAACGAGAGCCGGAAGATCGAAGCTCAGGAAAGGCAACCTGGGGAACACCTTGGAGTGTAACAACAACCTCTCTCTACACCACGGAAGGGCTGATTCTTAGGAAGGAAGGCTGTTGTAAATAAGCATTGCGCGTCCGAGGGTGATTATATTCTTATTCGGTATCTACTCACCCTCGGACGCGCCATGCTTCTTGATTTGTAATTAATGTTTATTTGCAATGTGCTTTTGACTTACTCAATTATTTTTTTAATTATTGATTTTATTAAATTAATAGTTTAACATCTTATTGGAAATAATTTAAAGGAGACGCGACAGGACAACACTCGGTGGATGCCATATCTGTGTTAACAACTCCAAAAAACTTTCAGTTAACTTCTTGCAGGAGAAAGAAATTGTAGCTGTTGGACCTTTGTAGTACAGTTCCAGATATTTGTTGTGTGTTTGTTTTGATTGTTAAAATGTCTGCATTTGAGATCTCAACACGATCTTATTTTTTATAATCAAATTAATTTTTTAAATATTTTATTAGGTTGGTTCAAGGGGTACACGGGCCGCAGTAGACAGGTCAGTGGAGGCCTAGTGGAAGGAGGGACCACAGACAGGCATCGAAGGCCTAAAATAATAACACATGGCTGTAGGCAATTTTAAATTGGTTCCAGGGGTACACGGGCAGCAGTGCCCTGGTCAGTGTAGTAGTAGTTGAAAGAATGGACCGCAGACAGGCATCGAAGGCCTAAAATAAAAAAATTGGGCTGGCTGTAGGCAATTTTAAATTGGTTCCAGGGGTACACGGGCAGCAGTGGTGTGGTCAGTGGAGGCCTAGTGGAAGGAGTGACCGCAGACAGGCATCGAAGGCCTAAAATATTAACACATGGCTGTAGTCAATTTTAAATTGGTTCCAGGGGTACTTGGGCAGCAGTGCCCTGGTCAGTGTAGTAGTAGTTGAAAGAATGGACCGCAGACAGGCATCGAAGGCCTAAAATAAAAAAATTGGGCTGGCTGTAGGCAATTTTAAATTGGTTCCAGGGGTACACGGGCAGCAGTGGTGTGGTCAGTGGAGGCCTAGTGGAAGGAGTGACCGCAGACAGGCATCGAAGGCCTAAAATAATCACACATGGCTGTAGGCAATTTTAAATTGGTTCCAGGGGTACACGGGCAGCAGTGGTGTGGTCAGTGGAGGCCTAGTGGAAGGAGTGACCGCAGACAGGCATCGAAGGCCTAAAATAATAACACATGGCTGTAGGCAATTTTAAATTGGTTCCAGGGGTACACGGGCAGCAGTGGTGTGGTCAGTGGAGGCCTAGTGGAAGGAGTGACCGCAGACAGGCATCGAAGGCCTAAAATAATAACACATGGCTGTAGGCAATTTTAAATTGGTTCCAGGGGTACACGGGCAGCAGTGCCCTGGTCAGTGTAATAGTAGTTGAAAGAATGGACCGCAGACAGGCATCGAAGGCCTAAAATAAAAAAATTGGGCTGGCTGTAGGCAATTTTAAATTGGTTCCAGGGGTAAACGGGCAGCAGTGGTGTGGTCAGTGGAGGCCTAGTGGAAGGAGTGACCGCAGACAGGCATCGAAGGCCTAAAATAATCACACATGGCTGTAGGCAATTTTAAATTGGTTCCAGGGGTACACGGGCAGCAGTGGTGTGGTCAGTGGAGGCCTAGTGGAAGGAGTGACCGCAGACAGGCATCGAAGGCCTAAAATAATAACACATGGCTGTAGGCAATTTTAAATTGGTTCCAGGGGTACACGGGCAGCAGTGGTGTGGTCAGTGGAGGCCTAGTGGAAGGAGTGACCGCAGACAGGCATCGAAGGCCTAAAATAATAACACATGGCTGTAGGCAATTTTAAATTGGTTCCAGGGGTACACGGGCAGCAGTGCCCTGGTCAGTGTAATAGTAGTTGAAAGAATGGACCGCAGACAGGCATCGAAGGCCTAAAATAAAAAAATTGGGCTGGCTGTAGGCAATTTTAAATTGGTTCCAGGGGTACACGGGCAGCAGTGGTGTGGTCAGTGGAGGCCTAGTGGAAGGAGTGACCGCAGACAGGCATCGAAGGCCTAAAATAATAACACATGGCTGTAGGCAATTTTAAATTGGTTCCAGGGGTACACGGGCAGCAGTGGTGTGGTCAGTGGAGGCCTAGTGGAAGGAGTGACCGCAGACAGGCATCGAAGGCCTAAAATAATAACACATGGCTGTAGGCAATTTTAAATTGGTTCCAGGGGTACACGGGCAGCAGTGCCCTGGTCAGTGTAATAGTAGTTGAAAGAATGGACCGCAGACAGGCATCGAAGGCCTAAAATAAAAAAATTGGGCTGGCTGTAGTCAATTTTAAATTGGTTCCAGGGGTACACGGGCAGCAGTGGTGTGGTCAGTGGAGGCCTAGTGGAAGGAGTGACCGCAGACAGGCATCGAAGGCCTAAAATAATCACACATGGCTGTAGGCAATTTTAAATTGGTTCCAGGGGTACACGGGCAGCAGTGGTGTGGTCAGTGGAGGCCTAGTGGAAGGAGTGACCACAGACAGGCATCGAAGGCCTAAAATATTAACACATGGCTGTAGTCAATTTTAAATTGGTTCCAGGGGTACTTGGGCAGCAGTGCCCTGGTCAGTGTAGTAGTAGTTGAAAGAATGGACCGCAGACAGGCATCGAAGGCCTAAAATAAAAAAATTGGGCTGGCTGTAGTCAATTTTAAATTGGTTCCAGGGGTACACGGGCAGCAGTGGTGTGGTCAGTGGAGGCCTAGTGGAAGGAGTGACCGCAGACAGGCATCGAAGGCCTAAAATAATCACACATGGCTGTAGGCAATTTTAAATTGGTTCCAGGGGTACACGGGCAGCAGTGGTGTGGTCAGTGGAGGCCTAGTGGAAGGAGTGACCACAGACAGGCATCGAAGGCCTAAAATATTAACACATGGCTGTAGTCAATTTTAAATTGGTTCCAGGGGTACTTGGGCAGCAGTGCCCTGGTCAGTGTAGTAGTAGTTGAAAGAATGGACCGCAGACAGGCATCGAAGGCCTAAAATAAAAAAATTGGGCTGCCTGTAGGCAATTTTAAATTGGTTCCAGGGGTACACGGGCAGCAGTGGTGTGGTCAGTGGAGGCCTAGTGGAAGGAGTGACCGCAGACAGGCATCGAAGGCCTAAAATAATAACACATGGCTGTAGGCAATTTTAAATTGGTTCCAGGGTTACACGGGCAGCAGTGGTGTGGTCAGTGGAGGCCTAGTGGAAGGAGTGACCGCAGACAGGCATCGAAGGCCTAAAATAATCACACATGGCTGTAGGCAATTTTAAATTGGTTCCAGGGGTACACGGGCAGCAGTGGTGTGGTCAGTGGAGGCCTAGTGGAAGGAGTGACCACAGACAGGCATCGAAGGCCTAAAATATTAACACATGGCTGTAGTCAATTTTAAATTGGTTTCAGGGGTACTTGGGCAGCAGTGCCCTGGTCAGTGTAGTAGTAGTTGAAAGAATGGACCGCAGACAGGCATCGAAGGCCTAAAATAAAAAAATTGGGCTGGCTGTAGGCAATTTTAAATTGGTTCCAGGGGTACACGGGCAGCAGTGGTGTGGTCAGTGGAGGCCTAGTGGAAGGAGTGACCGCAGACAGGCATCGAAGGCCTAAAATAATAAAACATGGCTGTAGGCAATTTTAAATTGGTTCCAGGGGTACACGGGCAGCAGTGGTGTGGTCAGTGGAGGCCTAGTGGAAGGAGTGACCACAGACAGGCATCGAAGGCCTAAAATATTAACACATGGCTGTAGTCAATTTTAAATTGGTTCCAGGGGTACTTGGGCAGCAGTGCCCTGGTCAGTGTAATAGTAGTTGAAAGAATGGACCGCAGACAGGCATCGAAGGCCTAAAATAAAAAAATTGGGCTGGCTGTAGGCAATTTTAAATTGGTTCCAGGGGTACACGGGCAGCAGTGGTGTGGTCAGTGGAGGCCTAGTGGAAGGAGTGACCGCAGACAGGCATCGAAGGCCTAAAATAATCACACATGGCTGTAGGCAATTTTAAATTGGTTCCAGGGGTACACGGGCAGCAGTGGTGTGGTCAGTGGAGGCCTAGTGGAAGGAGTGACCGCAGACAGGCTTCGAAGGCCTAACATAATAACATAGGGCTGGCTGTAGGCACTTTTAAATTGGTTCCAGGGGTACACGGGCAGCAGTGGTCTGGTCAGTGGAAGTCTAGTGGAAGGAGTGACCGCAGACAGGCTTCGAAGGCCTAACATAACAAACTTGGGCTGGCTGTAGGCACTTTTAAATTGGTTCCAGGGGTACATGGGCAGCAGTGTATGGTCAGTGGAAGTCTAGTGGAAGGAGTGACCGCAGACAGGCTTCCAAGGCCTAACATAACAAAATTGGGCTGGCTGTAGGCACTTTAAATTGGTTCCAGGGGTACATGGGCAGCAGTGTATGGTCAGTGGAAGTCTAGTGGAAGGAGTGACGGCAGACAGTCTTCGAAGGCCTAACATAACAAAATTGGGCTGACTGTAGGCACTTTTAAATTGGTTCCAGGGTAACACGGCCAGCAGTGGCCTGGTCAGTGTAGTAGTTGTAGAAAGAAGGGACCGCAGACAGGCTTCGAAGGCCTAACATAACAAAAATGTCAAAACAATGGTATTGTCAGTGCCAGGCATTGAAGGATGTCAGCGCCTAGACTACACATTGGTGAAGCTGTGAGAGATAATTTTGCTAGTGGTAGAGCACTGTTTGAGCTGGGGGGGGGAACTGGCTTGTGGCCGGCGGTACAGGCACAGGGCCCCTCATATTACAACGGTGTGTCTGACGTTGGGTGCGCACCACCACCGCCAGAGACACTTTATTGTACTATGAGGGACCCAGTGGCAGTGCCGTCGACCAAAAGCGGCCACACCCACCTCTTCAGACAAACAGCACTCTCAAGGGTCCAAGCGCAAAGTGGCGATAGCACGGCCCCGTGTGGGGAGTTTGGCCATTTCGTGAGGTGGAAACATGTCGTATGCTGGACAATCAGGTGAAGAAAATTACGAGATTGAAAAAGTCATTCAGAATAGTCCACAGGCAAGACCTTTTCATAGGAAAGCTAGGTGTCAGCCGGGCAGGGTGGGGCAAAAGATTTTGAAATCCAGTTGTGGTTCATTTTAATGAAGGTTAGATCATCTACATTTTGGGTAGCCAGACGAGTCCTTTTTTCTGTTAGTATTGAACCTGCAGCACTGAATACTCTTTCTGATAGGACACTAGCTGCCGGGCAAGCAAGCTCCTGCAATGCATATTCTGCCAATTCTGGCCAGGTGTCTAATTTGGATGCCCAGTAATCAAATGGGAATGACGGTTGAGGGAGAACGTCGATAAGGGATGAAAAATAGTTTGTAACCATACTGGACAAATGTTGTCTCCTGTCACTTTGAATTGATGCTGCAGTACCTGTCCTGTCTGCGGTCATAGAAAAATCACTCCACAACCTGGTCAGAAAACCCCTCTGGCCAACGCCACTTCTGATTTCTGCCCCTCTAACACCTCTGGTCTGCTGGCCCCTGGAGCTCGTGTGAGAACGATCACGGGCGCTGTGTGCAGGGAATGCCAGAAGCAAACGGTCAACAAGAGTTGATTGTTTTGTTGCTAATATTAGTTCCAAGTTCTCATGTGGCATAATATTTTGCAATTTGCCTTTATAGCGAGGATCAAGGAGGCAGGCCAACCAGTAATCGTCATCGTTCATCATTTTTGTAATGCGTGTGTCCCTTTTGAGGATACGCAAGGCATAATCCACCATGTGGGCCAAAGTTCCCGTTGTCAAATCTGCGGTTGTGCTTGGTTGAGGGGCAGTTGCAGGCAAATCTACGTCACTTGTGTCCCTCAAAAAACCAGAACCCGGCCTTGCCACGCCACCAATTTCCCGTGCCCCCGGGAAAGCTTCCTCATTAAAAATATACTCATCCCCATCATCCTCCTCATCCTCCACCTCCTCTTCGCCCGGTACCTCGTCATGTACACTGCCCTGACCAGACAATCGCTGACTGTCATCAAGGCTTTCCTCTTCCTCTGGTGCAGACGCCTGATCCTTTATGTGCGTCAAACTTTGCATCAGCAGACGCATTAGGGGGATGCTCATGCTTATTATGGCGTTGTCTGCACTAACCAGCCGTGTGCATTCCTCAAAACACTGAAGGACTTGACACATGTCTTGAATCTTCGACCACTGCACACCTGACAACTCCATGTCTGCCATCCTACTGCCTGCCCGTGTATGTGTATCCTCCCACAAAAACATAACAGCCCGCCTCTGTTCGCACAGTCTCTTAAGCATGTGCAGTGTTGAGTTCCACCTTGTTGCAACGTCTATGATTAGGCGATGCTGGGGAAGGTTCAAAGAACGCTGATAGGTCTGCATACGGCTGGAGTGTACAGGCGAACGGCGGATATGTGCGCAAAGTCCACGCACTTTGAGGAGCAGGTCGGATAACCCCGGATAACTTTTCAGGAAGCACTGCACCACCAGGTTTAAGGTGTGAGCCAGGCAAGGAATGTGTTTCAGTTGGGAAAGGGAGATGGCAGCCATGAAATTCCTTCCGTTATCACTCACTACCTTGCCTGCCTCAAGATCTACAGTGCCCAGCCACGACTGCGTTTCTTGCTGCAAGAACTCGGACAGAACTTCCGCGGTGTGTCTATTGTCGCCCAAACACTTCATAGCCAATACAGCCTGCTGACGTATGCCAGTAGCTGCCCCATAATGGGAGACCTGGTGTGCAACAGTGGCAGGTGCGGATGGAGTGTTTGTGCGACTGCGGTCTGTGGACGAGCTCTTGCTTCTGCAGGAGGACGAGGAGGAGGAGGAGGAGGAGGGGGTGCGAACGGCTACAGACAACTGTTTACTAGACCGTGGGCTAGGCAGAACTGTCCCAAACTTGCTGTCCCCTGTGGACCCTGAATCCACCACATTTACCCAGTGTGCCGTGATGGACACGTAACGTCCCTGGCCATGCCTACTGGTCCATGCATCTGTTGTCAGGTGCACCTTTGTGCTCACAGATTGCCTGAGTGCATGGACGATGCGCTCTTTAACATGCTGGTGGAGGGCTGGGATGGCTTTTCTGGAAAAAAAGTGTCGACTGGGTAGCTCGTAGCGTGGTACAGCGTAGTCCATCAGGTCTTTGAAAGCTTCGCTTTCAACTAACCGGTAGGGCATCATCTCTAACGAGATTAGTCTAGCTATGTGGGCGTTCAAACCCTGTGTACGCGGATGCGAGGCTAAGTACTTCCTTTTTCTAACCATAGTCTCATGTAGGGTGAGCTGGACTGGAGAGATGGAGATCGTGGAACTAGCGGGGGTGCCGGTGGACATGGCAGACTGAGAGACGGTGGGAGATGGTATTGTTGCCGCCGGTGCCCTAGATGCAGTGTTTCCTACTACGAAACTGGTGATTCCCTGACCCTGACTGCTTTGGCCTGGCAAAGATACCTGCACAGATACAGCAGGTGGTGCGCTAAATGGTGGTCCTACACTGCCGGAAGGGATGTTGCGTTGATGACTAGCTTCATTGGCCGAGGGTGCAACAACCTTAAGGGACGTTTGGTAGTTAGTCCAAGCTTTCAAATGCATGGTGGTTAAATGTCTATGCATGCAACTAGTATTGAGACTTTTCAGATTCTGACCTCTGCTTAAGGAAGTAGAACATTTTTGACAGATGACTTTGCGCTGATCAATTGGATGTTGTTTAAAAAAATGCCAGACTGCACTCTTTCTAGCATCGGATACCTTTTCAGGCATTGCAGACTGAGCTTTAACCGGATGGCCACGCTGTCCTCCACCAGGTTTTGGCTTTGCCACGCGTTTTGGGCAAGATACGGGCCCGGCAGATGGAACCTGTGGCGATGTTGATGCCTGCTGCGGCCCCTCCTCCTCCTCTGCTTCAGAACTGCTGCCGCCTGCACCCTGTTCCCCCAATGGCTGCCAATCGGGGTCAAGAACTGGGTCATCTAATAACTCTTCTTGTACCTCCTGCGCAACTTCGTCTGTGTCACCGTGTCGTTCGGTGGTATAGCGTTCGTGATGGGGCAACATAGTCTCATCAGGGTCTGATTCTTGATCAGCACCCTGCGAGGGCAATGTTGTGGTCTGAGTCAAAGGACCAGCATAGTAGTCTGGCTGTGGCTGTGCGTCAGTGCACTCCATGTCAGATTCAATTTGTAATGGGCATGGACTGTTAACTGCTTCACTTTCTAAGCCAGGGACGGTATGTGTAAAGAGCTCCATGGAGTAACCCGTTGTCGCCTGCTGCATTCTTCTCTGTTGTTGTTTTTGCTGAAGAGGACAAGGAAGTGACTTGTCCCTGACCGTGAACATCCACTAACGACGCGCTGCTTTTACTTTTACCAGTTTCACGAGAGGAGGCAAAAGAGCTAGAGGCTGAGTCAGCAAGATAAGCCAAAACTTGCTCTTGCTGCTCCGGCTTTAAAAGCGGTTTTCCTAATCCCAGAAAAGGGAGCGTTCGAGGCCTTGTGTAGCCGGACGACGAACCTGGCTCCACAGCTCCAGACTTAGGTGCAATATTTTTTTCCCCACGACCACCTGATGCTCCACCACTACCACTACCCTCATTACCAGCTGACAATGAACGCCCCCGGCCACGACCTCTTCCACTAGACTTCCTCATTGTTTTAAAAACGTAACCAAACTAACGTTATTTGTTGCAGTCACACAACTTACACGGTGAGCTATAACTTCAGTATGATTTAGCTACCCCTTTACAGGTTGGTGAGACCACAGCGAAAATCAGGCCCAATGTTACACACTCTTTTTTTGGTGGCTGCAAATTAGAGAGATGCCCCACACGCAGGACTGTCACTGAAGCACAAATGTTAATATTAATGTCACACTATTATTTTTTTTTTATTTTTATTTTTTTCAGGAACACTTTAGAAACCCCCCCAAAAAAAAAACATTGATTTTTGCAGGGAGAATTTAGAAAACAAATGTAACAAACTATATGCTTTCTATGGGCCACTGAGTGAGAGATGACGCACACAGGAATCAGGAGTGGCACACAAGCCCAGAGGGCAATATTTTTCTACCAATGATTGATGGAGTTATTTTCTCTGGTAGATTTTGGAACCCAAATCAAGGAAAAAAAATATAGGCTTTCTATGGACCACAATTGGAGAGAGAGAGAGAGAGAGAGAGAGATGGCACACCCAGGAGTCAAGACTGGCACACAAGCAGAAAGGCCAATATTAATCTCCCACTGTTTTTTTTTTTTTTTTTTTTTTTTTTTCAGGGAGACTTTAGAAAAAAAAATAATAAAAAAAAATATGATTTTATCAGGAAGAATTTAGAAACCAAATAAAATAAAATGATTTTTTCAGGGAGAATTTATAAAACAAATAAAACCAAAAATAGGCGTTCTATGGCCCACTGACTGAGAGATGACGCACCCAGGAGTCAAGACTGGCACACAAGCAGAAAGGCCAATATTAATCTCCCACTGTTTTTTTTTTTTTTTTTTTTTTTTTCAGGGAGACTTTAGAAAAAAAAATAATAAAAAAAATATGATTTTATCAGGAAGAATTTAGAAACCAAATAAAATAAAATGATTTTTTCAGGGAGAATTTATAAAACAAATAAAACCAAAAATAGGCGTTCTATGGCCCACTGACTAAGAGAGAGAGAGAGAGATGGAACGCTTAGTACTGGCACACAAGCCCAAAGGGCAATATTAATCTCCCTTTTTTTTTCCAGGGAGAATTTCTAAAACCCCCCCCAAAAAAAAAATAGGCTTTCTATGGCCCACTATTTGTGAGAGAGATGGGACGCTCAGGACTGGCACAGATGGCACGCTCAGGACTGGCACAGAAGCCCAGAGGCCAATATTAATCTCCCTTTTTTTCTGGGAGAATTTATAAAACCAAAAAAATATTTAAATAGGCTTTCTATGGCCCACTATTTGTGAGAGAGATGGCACGCTCAGGACTGGCACAGATGGCACGCTCACAACTGGCACACAAGCCCAGAGGCCAATATTAATCTCCCTTTTTTCAGGGAAAATTTATAAAACCAAAAAAAAAATTAAATAGGCTTTCTATGGCCCACTATTTGTGAGAGAGATGGCACGCTCAGGACTGGCACAGATGGCACGCTCACAACTGGCACACAAGCCCAGAGGCCAATATTAATCTCCCTTTTTTCAGGGAAAATTTATAAAACCAAAAAAAAAATTAAATAGGCTTTCTATGGCCCACTATTTGTGAGAGAGATGGCACGCTCAGGACTGGCACAGATGGCACGCTCACAACTGGCACACAAGCCCAGAGGCCAATATTAATCTCCCTTTTTTTCAGGGAGAATTTATAAAACCAAAAAAAAAATTAAATAGGCTTTCTATGGCCCACTATTTGTGAGAGAGATGGCACGCTCAGGGCTGGCACAGATGGCACGCTCAGGACTGGCACACAAGCCCAGAGGCCAATATTAATCTCCCTTTTTTTCAGGGAGAATTTATAAAACCCAAAAAAAAATAAAATAGGCTTTCTATGGCCCACTATTTGTGAGAGAGATGGCACACTCAGGACTGGCACACAAGCCCAAAGGCCAATATTAATCTCCCACTGTATTTTTATCAGGGAGAATTTATACACCCCACAAAAAAAAATACAGAAAAATGAAAAGGCTTTCTATGGCCCACTATGTGAGAGAGATGGCACACACAGGGATGGCACTCTAGCAGAAATGCCAAATTGCCAATCTTAATCTCCCACCAAAAAAAAAAAAAAAAAAAACACAGGGAATGTCCTACAATTACTATCTCCCTGCCTGCAGTAATCTCAGCCAGGTATGGCAGGCAGCTACTATCTCCCTGCCTGCAGTAATCTCAGCCAGGTATGGCAGGCAGCAATAAGGAGTGGACTGATGCACAAATGAAATAAAAAGTGTGGACAAACAAAAAAGATAGCTGTGCAGAAAGGAAGGAACAAGAGGATTTGTGCTTTGAAAAAAGCAGTTGGTTTGCACAGCGGCGTACACACAGCAATGCAGCTATCAGGGAGCCTTCTAGGGCAGCCCAATGAGCTACAGCGCTGAGGGGAAAAAAAAAAAACAAAAACTTCCACTGTCCCTGCACACCGAGGGTGGTGTTGGACAGTGCAAATCGCTGCAGCACAAGCGGTTTTGTGGTTAATGGACCCTGCCTAACGCTATCCCTGCTTCTGACAAAGCGGCAGCAACCTCTCCCTAAGCTCAGATCAGCAGCAGTAAGATGGCGGTCGGCGGGAACGCCTCTTTATAGCCCCTGTGACGTCGCAGACAGCAAGCCAATCACTGCAATCAATGAAGAGAAAAAAAAGTATTGCTGCACAGCCTGAATGTAACGTACTGGTAAGAACACAGTCACTTGTGGGTGTAGGGCTTCAGTAACTGGAGGTGCATACGAAAAAACAAACAATCCAGTATAAATATGAAAAAAGAAGAACTGCGGCAGCACTCACCAGATTGCGTAGATCAAACCTTTATTGAAGGTAAAAAATCCATCATGACGTGTTCACGGCTCGGGGGAGTGCGGACATAGTGGAAGTGAGCAGGGGAAGACAATCACTGCAATGCCCTTCTCTAAGATGGTGGGGACCAGGACCTATGTCATCACGCTGCCCACACTCTGCGTTTACCTTCATTGGCTGAGAAATGGCGCTTTTCGCGTCATTGAAACGCGACTTTGGCGCGAAAGTCGCGTACCGCATGGCCGACCCCGCACAGGGGTCGGATCGGGTTTCATGAAACCCCGACATAGCCAAAAGTCGGCGACTTTTGAAAATGTTCGACCCGTTTCGCTCAACCCTACTGGGGGAGAAACAGCGCTGTCACCACGCCCATATGACCTGACCAGCGTGAGTGACAGCCCAAAACGGCGACTTTACAAAGGTATTTCGGCAGCATAGGTGGGGAATAAAGGCTCACAAAATACACTAATGTAAAGCACAGCTCTGCCCCTATTTAACGGTATTTTTAGTTCATCTTGAAAAAACGGGGTGACAGGTTCCCTTTAAAATAAAAACCCCAAAATCACATTGTATGGATTTTACATAATTAATTTGCATATTATTGCATGAAATAAGTATTTGATCACGAAACAACCAGCAATAATTCTGGCTCTCACTGACCCAAAAAAAAGCGAATCCAGCGAATTCTGCACTCCCAAATTCATGGGCCACCCTCCCTTCTGCTCTCCACATTGTTCTTAAATGGCAATTAGCGCTCACATGTTTGGCATTTCTGTAACGATAAAAGCCCGCCTAATCTACAGGTGCGTGTTTCCAGAAGTACAACAGCAGATTTTACATTTTCACTCGGCAACATCCACTGCTATTTGTTTGTGGAAAACACCCATGGGGTCAAAATCATCGCCCCGAAGGGGTATAATTTACAAAATGTGGTCACTTGAGGGGGAATTCTGCTCTTCTATCACTTAGGGGCTCTGTATATGGTGGCAAATAGCGCTCCGTCCCTCCAGAGTCTCGCCGTGTTGCTAAGCCGCACTGTACAGACATATGTGGGGTATTTGCACGTTCAGTAGGAATTATATGACAAATTTTGATGCCATTTTTACCCATTTCCCCATGTGAAAATGTAAAATCTGGGGCTAAAACCAAATTTTGTGGTAAAAATGTAATAATTTTTTGTTCACTGCCCAATTGGTATAAAAATTTGTGACAAACCCAAGGTGTCAATATAATCACTGCACATTGAGGGGCAACGTTCCACAATGCGGAGAGCAACATGTCAAGCCTAACATGCCTAGGAGCATTGCTCCCAGAGGAAAAGTGTCCTCACCTCCGCATGTCAGACTTGAAGTGTTGCTCTCCTCAAGGAGGAATGTTAGGCTATGTGCACACGTTGCGGAATGGGGTGCAGAATTTTCTGCACAAAATCCGCATCTCCTGGAAGAATCCGCAGGTGCAGATTTGCCGGTGATTTTATGCGGATTTTGTGCGTTTTTTATGCGGATTTTGTGCGGATTTTGTGCAGTTTTTACCACTGTGGATTTCTATAATGGAGGGGTGCAGAAACACTGCAGATCCGCACAAAAGAAGTGACATGCACTTCTTTTAAATCCGCAGCTTTTCCGCTCTGATTTTTCTGCACCATCTGCACAGCTTTTTTTTTTCACATTGATTTACATTGCACTGTACATCACAGTGCGGATCTGCAGCGTTTCTGCGCGGAAAAATCCACTGCGGATCCGCATCGTGTGCACATAGCCTTACTTTTTGGATACTAGTCAGATGCCTCTCACTCAGCCAAACCAGATCTCACACTTTGCGCTGACGAGGGGCAGTACCCCGTCACACTGTGTCTGCAAATTGAGAGTTTGGTTTTGGCTTTTATCCTAAGTCATGTGACAAGGCTCATTAGAGAGTCGATATTGCCTTTTAGGATTGCCACTTCATATAGGTGACACTAGAGTTCTCTCTGAAGAGACAATTTAACACATAAAGTTACACTGGTCAGAATTGTAAAATTTGACCTGGTCATGAAGGTGGAAACATGCTTTGGGGGGTAAAGGGGTTAATATTTTCTTTTTTTTTTCTGGTGTTTTTCGTGTAATATAAGAAAGCTTAAGGCCAGAAATAAACCCCATAAAACACTGTACATGGAGACTTTGGGATCAGATCATTTCTGTCCTCGATGTTTGTGCAAACAAAAAAATCTTTTAAAAACGTCACAAACTTCAGTGTGTGAATCAGACCTGAGATCTAATGTGATAGAAGATTACAGTGCGGGGAAGACGGGAAACCTTCATATAGACGGCCGGTGGTGATGGGGTCAGTGACGGACTCTGGACAAATATGTGTCTAGAGACGTAGCAGAAGATGAAGATGTCGTCCTCATCATGAAGTAGTTATTTCTCCTGTCACGTGTAATGAATATCTCCTGCAGTATTGCTAATGCCGATTCCAGTGTCGGGAAATGAGAGGAGAATTAGCGTTATGGAAGATGAGTCTATGAGGAACGTATTCATCTGCCGACTCCGAGGAAGAAACTGCTTGTTGTCTGTGGCCTAAACTATATAGGATTTATTAATAGATGTAAAGAAGAAAACTAAATACTGTAAAATAATAAATCTTCTCATATGTTTTCCTTATAATCTCCAGTATTTGCATTATTACACAGGATTTTTATGATCTTCTCATTCAGGTCTTTACAATATCGGATCCTCTCAGTGGAGATCTTCTATAGAAGAGAATTTTCCTGATTTACCCATCAAAGATGGATATGGACAGAGACAAGATGGCGGAGAGGATATTACACCTTACCCTAGAGATCGTCTTCCGGCTTACTGGAGAGGTGAGAGATTCTGATGACGTCACATTACATCATTGTTATCTGTGGTAATAACAGATGGACAGAACTGGAGAGGTGAGAACTCAGGAAATGTCTGTAGTGAGATTTATTAATGTGTCTCTCCATAACCAGGATTACACAGTAGTGAAGAAGACCTCTAGTGAGCACTGTCGGTCACCTGTGTCTGAGGGGTGGGAAAGACCTCTGAGCCCAATCATTGGGCCTCCACCTCACCCCTTGATACATGAGGACATTATTAATCAGAAGATCCTAGGACTCACCTACAAGATGATTGAGCTGCTGACTGGGGAGGTGACATTGCTGGGAATTCTGGGACATTATACAGTAATGCTATGAAAGGATCGGGGTGATAATGGTATCATTATATATGTCAGGTTCCTGTTAGGTGTCAGGATGTCGCCGTCTATTTCTCCATGGAGGAGTGGGAGTATTTGGAAGGACACAAAGATTTGTACAAGGACGTCATGATGGAGGTTCCCCAGCCCTTCACATCTCCAGGTAATAGACAGGACTAAATACAGACGACCTATCATTATCTTTATGTAAAGAATGAATTCAGTCCTTGCATGTGTTTCCACCAGATCTATCCAGTAAGAGGACTACACTAGAGAGATGCCCCCATCCTCCTCTTCCACAGGAATGTAAAGAAGAAGATCCCAGTGTTCCTCAGGATCCTCAGGTAGATGGAGAGAAGTGTTGTGAATTCTGCTCTTGGGTTCCCTCCAGTGGTTGTAGGTGGGAATGCAGTTGTCTCTGAGTCGCAGTCCTGGCCAGGTGTATCTGCTGATTACAGTTCTGACTGGGATATTTAGGTGTGCAGGATCCATTAGCCCTTGCCAGTTGTCAATGTTCCTTGTGAAGTGTTGGATCACTTTCTGGCTTCTCCTGCTTGCTGCCAAATTCAGCAAAGATAAGTGTTTGGTTTTTGTGTCTGTGGCACACTGCTGTGTACTAGTTTTTGTTTATATTCCTGCTCTGATTGTAGGATTCACTGGAGTTGCAGATTTACGCTCCTACATCTATTAGTTAGATGTAGGTAGTTTTTGTATATTCTGCTGTGGATATTTTTGAAGGGTTTTAATACTGACCGCACAGAACTCTGTCCTAACCTGTCCTATTTAGCTAGAGTGGCCTCCTGTGCTAAATCCTGTTTTTCTGCCTGTGTATGTTTTTTCCTCTCTGTCTCACCGCCAATATTTGTGGGGGGCTGTCTATCCTTTGGGGATCTGCTCTGAGGCAAGATAGTATTCCTATTTCCATCTTTAGGGGTATTTAGTCCTCCGGCTGTGACGAGGTGTCTAGGTGTGTTAGGTACACTCCACGGCTACTTCTAGTTGCGGTGTTAAGTTCAGGATTGAGGTCAGTATAGTGGCCACCTTCTCCAGTGAAAGTTCTCATGCTGCTCCAAGGTCACCGGATCATAACAGAGAAGGTGTCATAAGTAGAAATGACCGAATTTCTTTGGGTCCTTGCTTATTCTGCAAGCTATAGCACTTAGGCTAGGTTCACATTGCGTTAATGCAGCCCGTTCAACACATGCGTTAAACGGGCTGTGTTAACCCAAGTGCCGACTTGCCATCGCGCTAGCACAGATAGAGCTAGCAGATGCTCTATCTGCGCTAGCGGTGACAGACCCGGAAACGCTGCAGCCCGCGTCTCAGGGTCCGTCACTCAATGACTGCACATCACTAGCGCTCACCCATTACACCTGCGTTTTACCTCGGTGTAATGCAGTCAGTCTAACGGACTGCTAAAAAGCAATCTGAACCTAGCCTTACCGAAAAAGCTCACCGACTGATCAGCTGTTCGGCTCCGCAGCTGCATATGTCGCGGCTGTGTGACAGTCACAACACATGCATGGAGAGCCCAACAAACAGGTTCTCCATTCATGTCGTGTCTGTCACACAGCCACCGTATACAATTAAGAAGAATACTTGGCACTCAACTTTGGAAGATGATTTTGTGTTTAATGCAGTCAGAAATCAAAACGTTTCGGCCTGGTTTGGCCTTCATCAGTTACAGACTGCACAGTATGGGCGTACTCTTGTCCAATTTAGTGAGTCGGACAGTGGTAAAAGGATCACTTTAAATGAGCGCTGTGGAAACTGTGACTATCAGTGTCAGAAGGTTGAACACTGCCGGCCGAGCCTGTGATAAGAGACAGTGCGTGGAAGTGTCCTGCAGCAACGTGGTATCCACTGCTAGTCAGCTGTAACACAGCCACAACACATGAAACTGTGGAGCCAAACAGCTGATCAGCCGTCGCGATCCAGGAAGCCGGGTTCCCTCTACAGCTTATTCGTAAGCGCTATAGCTTGCCGAATAAGCAGAGACCCGAAGAAATTCGCATATCTCTAGTCATGAGATCTCCCCTATGATGTGTAGATGGCTGTGAATGTCTTGTGTTTAGTCTTGTTTTATCCACTAGTATTATATGTTTTATACTTGTGTAATGAGAACGGTGGAGATGGCAGGATCAGAGCTGTTCATAGATGTAACTTCTCATCTGTCTGTGTCTTTTACAATTTTTGTTTCAGGGTGAAAATATAACCCATATTAATACTACAGAGACATACGTGAGGAGTGGTGAGCAGTGTAAAGAGGAGATTCCTACATATGACTACCCAGGTGAGTAGTAACCACTAAATACAGATAAGCTAGGGATTGTTCTCAGTGCAGAGCTATGGCTGCATTATCAGTGGTGTAGTCCGGCCATATCATAATCGCGTGATCACCAATTTGCTTCCAGACCACAGGATTCTCTTCCACCTCAAACTGTTCAAATGATTTTGAGCATTGAAAATCCTTCTATAGGACTTATAACCTGGACCATCCACCTACCCCCTGGATTTAGAAGACATTGACTTTTACCTGCCCAGATCTGTAAACTACAAAGCCAAATGACAGCGTACGTAGAATGTCCTGACAAGCTAGAAAATCACTTGAAAAATATTATGATGGGCCTCTAAGAGAAAGCAGAGGGTAATGATGCTCTTGGCTTCCTGAAATCCAGATATCTCATTGGATGAATCTACCTTCTCTATGTCTTTGTGTATGGTAGTTTGATTGTGGTGGGATTGGCCTTCCTCACCTATGTGAGTCTTTAACTGCCTGGTAGTCTTTAAAAAAGACACATGTGCAGTCTGTGATTTAATAGTATAGAAAAAAGAAAATGATTCAGTTCACCCTTGTGATGGTATTCTCACAGCCCATGAGAAATTTGATCCCAGCACGGAAACGTCTCTGCTTCACGCCAGGTACTTGTGCATGAAAATCAAGGTATCCAGCTCAGGAAATAAAATCAAAAGTCTTTATTTGGACAAATTTAAAAAGTAAGCTGCTTGACAAACCAGTGAATACTGGAGGAAGGAATGTCTTGAATAACTGGACGCGTTTCGAACACGTATAGTGCTCTTAGTCCTCAGTTTTTTATTAGTATACCCAAGTCTTTTTCCACACGTGCTGAGGCTTAGTTCTATTCCTCCAATTCTATAGATGTAATTTTGGCTTTTCTTGCCCAGATATAGAATCTTGCATTTCTCCCTGTTAAATAACCATTCTATTAGTCGCTGCCCTTTGTTCAAGCTTATCTAGATCCTTCTAAATTCTTTCTCTGTTTTCTCTAGTCTTAGCTATCCCTCCTACCCTTGTATAGTCTGCAAATTTGATAAGTTTACCTTCAGTTCCCTTTTCTAGATCATGTATAAAAATGTTGAACAACAGAGAGACCAGGACAGAACTTTGTGGTACTCTACTTAAAACACTCTTCCAATTGGATGTACAACCATTTATCACCACTCTTTGAGTTTCTCAACATAATTTTTGACCATTCATCGTTTTCATCCTGTAAAAATCCTATAGCATCTTTTACTTTTATTTTGCTCTTGACATACATACAAAATCATTTTTTATTGCTTTTGATCTCCCTTGCAAGCCTTACTTCATTATTGACTTTGGCTCTTCTAACTTTTGCCCTGCATTCCCTGCAGACAGCATTACAGGTCCTTCTCAAAAAATTAGCATATAGTGTTAAATTTCATTATTTACCATAATGTAATGATTACAATTAAACTTTCATATATTATAGATTCATTATCCACCAACTGAAATTTGTCAGGTCTTTTATTGTTTTAATACTGATGATTTTGGCATACAACTCCTGATAACCCAAAAAACCTGTCTCAATAAATTAGCATATCAAGAAAAGGTTCTCTAAACGACCTATTACCCTAATCTTCTGAATCAACTAATTAACTCTAAACACATGCAAAAGATACCTGAGGCTTTTACCCATCATGGGAAAGACTAGCGACCTGACAGATGTCAAGAAGGCCATCATTGACACCCTCAAGCAAGAGGGTAAGACCCAGAAAGAAATTTCTCAACAAATAGGCTGTTCCCAGAGTGCTGTATCAAGGCACCTCAATGGTAAGTCTGTTGGAAGGAAACAATGTGGCAGAAAACGCTGTACAACGAGAAGAGGAGACCGGACCCTGAGGAAGATTGTGGAGAAGGACCGATTCCAGACCTTGGGGAACCTGAGGAAGCAGTGGACTGAGTCTGGTGTGGAAACATCCAGAGCCACCGTGCACAGGCGTGTGCAGGAAATGGGCTACAGGTGCCGCATTCCCCAGGTAAAGCCACTTTTGAACCATAAACAGCGGCAGAGGCGCCTGACCTGGGCTACAGAGAAGCAGCACTGGACTGTTGCTAAGTGGTCCCAAGTACTTTTTTCTGATGAAAGCAAATTTTGCATGTCATTCGGAAATCAAGGTGCCAGAGTCTGGAGGAAGACTGGGGAGAAGGAAATGCCAAAATGCCTGAAGTCCAGTGTCAAGTACCCACAGTCAGTGATGGTGTGGGGTGCCATGTCAGCTGCTGGTGTTGGTCCACTGTGTTTCATCAAGGGCAGGGTCAATGCAGCTAGCTATCAGGAGATTTTGGAGCACTTCATGCTTCCATCGGCTGAAATGCTTTATGGAGATGAAGATTTCATTTTTCAGCACGACCTGGCACCTGCTCACAGTGCCAAAACCACTGGTAAATGGTTTACTGACCATGGTATTACTGTGCTCAATTGGCCTGCCAACTCTCCTGACCTGAACCCCATAGAGAATCTGTGGGATATTGTGAAGAGAAAGTTGAGAGACGCAAGACCCAACACTCTGGATGAGCTTAAGGCCGCTATTGAAGCATCCTGGGCCTCCATAACATCTCAGCAGTGTCACAGGCTGATTGCCTCCATGCCACGCCGCATTGAAGCAGTCATTTCTGCCAAAGGATTCCCGACCAAGTATTGAGTGCATAACTGAACATTATTATTTGATGTTTTTTTTGTTTGTTATTAAAAAACACTTTTATTTGATTGGATGGGTGAAATATGCTAATTTATTGAGACAGGTTTTTTGGGTTATCAGGAGTTGTATGCCAAAATCATCAGTATTAAAACAATAAAAGACCTGACAAATTTCAGTTGGTGGATAATGAATCTATAATATATGAAAGTTTAATTGTAATCATTACATTATGGTAAATAATGAAATTTAACACTATATGCTAATTTTTTGAGAAGGACCTTCTTTAGATATGTCCCCCCAGCCATTGGACCTTTCCTACCCTCTTTATGAATCCATTCATATCTGCCTTTCTGAAATCCAACCTTAGTCTGAGTCCTCACTGGTCTTCCTCCTCTTCTTCCTCTTTTAATCCAAAACTCGAAGATAGCATGATCGCTGACTCCTACATTCCCGGCCATCTTTACCTCCTCAACCATTTCCTCCTTCTTGGTAAAAATTAGGTCCAATATTGCGGATCCTTAACCCTTTGGCGACTGCCGATACGCCTTTTAACGGCGGCAGTTAAGGGTACTTATTACTCAGCACCGCTTTTTAACGGCGCTGAGAAATAAGTGTATAGCGCCTCCAGCGTTGGAAATTCTCTAGGTTCTCCGCTACCGTGTGAGGCGGAGACCCCGGAGAAAATGGTTTTTACTGACCCCAGTGTTGCGATCACCTTTATTCATGGAATAACTGCGACCGCAAAAAAATAAAGTCTGATTTCCCTTTTAATTTTGCTCTCCTCTGATGTGAACTAGCACATGAGAGGAGAGGGAAATGGGGTCCTCCGAGCCCCAACGGTACGTCCAGTGTCCTTGGACCCTCCTGTCTTCCCTCGGTCCTTGTCCCCCAGCCGCCGGTGTCTTCCGGCAAGAAAATGGAGGGCGCATGCACAGTGTCTTTGCTGAGATCTGCCGGCCGGCCCTCGCACACAATGAGAAATCCTTCCCATGTGATGGGGTCTATCACAGTGTTCAAAATAAAAAAAATAGTAAATCAAATTCTCCTTTATCACCCCCTTAGTTAGGCAAAAATAATAATAAAAAAAGTTATTTATTTCCATTTTTCTGCTAGGGTTCGGGTTGGAGCTAGGGTTAGGGTTGGGCTAAGGTTAGGGTTGGGCTAGGGTTACGTTTGGGGCTAGGGTTAGGGTTGGGCTAGGGTTGGGGCTAGAGCTAGGGTTAAGGTTTGGCTAGGGTTGGGCTTTGGTTAGGGTTGGGCATTGGTTAGGGTTGGGCTATGGTTAGGGTTGGGCTAGGGTTAGAGTTAGACTAGGGCTAGAATTGGGGGTAGGGTTAGGGTTGGGCTAGGGTTGTGGTTATGGTTGTGTTGGGTTTAGAGTTGTGGTTAGGGTTGTGCTTAGAGTTGGGGTTATGGTTTGGATAATGATTAGGGTTGAGGTTAGGGTTGTGATGGGGTTAGGGTTGTGATTTGGGTTTATGGTTGTGGTTTTGGTTTGAATTATCGTTAGGGTTGAGATTAGGGTTTGGATTGCAGTTAGAATTGGGGGGGTTCCACTGTTTAGGTACATCAGGGGTCTCCAAAAGTGACTTGGCACTCACCATTTATTGCAGCCAATTTTGCGTTCAAAAAGTCAAACTGTGCTCCCTCCCTTCTGAGCCTTGCCATGCGCCCAAACAATGGCTTTCCCCCACATCTGGGATATCTGTGTACTTAGGAGAAATTGCACAACAAATTTTGTGGTTCATTTTTTTCCCTTCGCCTCATTGGGGGACACAGGACAGTGGGTGTATGCTTCTGCCGACAGGAGGCTGACAATAAGTAAACATAAAAAAAAGTTTAGCTCCTCCTCCGTCGTATACACCCTGACACTGGCTACCAGAGAATCCAGTTCATGCTTAGTGTCTGAAGGAGGCACACCTCTGGGTCCCGGATCCTTCGGACCCTTTTTCATTTCTACATCATATAGATTGAGAGGGGCGACGGACTCTTTTGAGGGGGTTGATCTCCCCAAACCAGCAATGGGCAAGCACGTGCGAGTATCCTCCACGTATCCTTTCCCACGACGTGAGATTGCACGCCGGACTTGGCCCTGACCACCCTAAGGTATTTCAGACCATAAGCTGTACAAGTGCCCACAGATGTCCGTGTGCCCCCCCTTTTTTCTACACCTATGTTTTGGCAACGGTGATAGAGGGGTGGTGGACGTTCCTTCTCCTTATCCCAGGGCTGAAAAGGAGTTGGGGTTCCTGCACCATCATGTATTCTCCTCTCCCCTCGCTAGATTTAAAAAAAAAAAAACACGCTAGTCCTCTTCTCGCAGAGGGTTCAGCTTGCAAAAGGGGTGGAGGCTAAAAAGGGGGCTCCTGATGCAACGCTGATTGCCTTTTAGGCAGGTTCAAGCTTCCCTGAGCAGGTCTGGCGCCAGGTTAATATGCGGCGCCGCAGTCCTCCAAAGCTCCGGTCGCCGCTGCTGTTCGTCCGGCGCTTGACGGCACTGCAGCGGTCCGGTGCGGCCGGCGCCGCGGCCTTTCCAGAGGCTCCAGACTCTGGCCTAGCCTCCCGGATACACTTCCGGGTCAATCAGGCTCGGCTTCCGTCCTGGACAGACCGCGCTGTGAGGCTCCGCCCCCTCCGGTGCGTCTTCCGGTCCTCCCCTCCTCTCCTCACTGGGGCAAATAGAGGCCCCTGCTTCGGCCTGCTACAGGCCGCATCGGCGCTGCAATCCAAGCGGTTCCGCCCCCTGAGGGCAGCTGAAGATATAGGTGGCACATCTTTTGGCGTCCAGTTCCACATGGTATGCGGGGGACACAGGACTGGGGTAAGTGCTTCTCCCTCCAGCCTGACAGCAGAAGCATTATTTTTTTCCCAGTCTAAGGCCCTGGGTAGAGCATTTATGGAACGCTATGTCTAGAAGGGTCAAGTCTCACACGGCCCTATATACTGTTTGTGTAGCCTGTCGTTCTGCCTTCCCGCATGCCCAGAGCAATCGTCTCTGTGAGGCCTGTGATTCCGAACGCGCTCAGGAGCCCCCCCCCCCCCACCTGCTCGTTCCCTTTGCAATCTCCCCGGCTGTTACTCCTGCCTCTCAGGCAGAGACTGGGGTGGTTCCACCGGAATGGGTCACGTCATTATCGCAATCCATGGCATCCCTAACTAAAGCAATCGAGTCCCTTAAGACCCCGGCTGGAGTCAGGGACAGCAGTTCATCTGTCTTAGAGAGAGCTTCGGATTCTCAGTGGCCTCCGGCTTGCAGGGGCCGCGCTCACACTGGGCAGACGCGGGGGAAGCGAAATCCCACAGCGTCTCCCGGGCCATCAGGTGCATCAGCATCCTGGAGTTCCGTCTCTCGCTCTCCTTCCCCAGCAGAAAGCAGGGAACTCTGTTCAGACTATGAGTCAGAGGGGTCCCTTAATTTAGAGACTCCTGGGTTTCAGGAGTCAGTAGATAGCCTGATTGAGGCTGTCAATCAGACCCTGGGAATAGAAGACGAACTTGTCTTACCATCGGATCACAAGGTTTCTTTTAAGCGGGCCAGACTATCTCAGTGTTTTCCTCTCACCCCGAGTTTGAGGACCTGGTTCAGTGAAACCGGGAGCACCCGGACAAACGTTTTTCAGGGCAGAAGGCCTTGAAAGCAGGATACCCTTTTTCTCCTGAGCTACGTAGTAGATGGGCGGAATCTCCTTCGGTAGATCCGCCGGTGTCCCGCTTAGCCTCTAACACTTCGTTATCCCTTCCCAACGGCTCTTCTATTAAGGATCCCACAGATCGTCTTATAGAAAGTTTGGCTCGTTCCATTTTTGAATCTTCAAGTTCAGCCCTTTTTCCCTCTTTTGCGGCAACTTGGGTTGCTAAAGCCATGATGTCTTGGTCAGAATCTTTGACAAAGGCTCTTCAAGAGAGAGACTTACCAGCGGAGTTGACAGAAATGTCAAGTAAGATAACCCTTGTTGGGAGCTATCTGATTAATGCATCCTTAGCTGCGGTAGACTGTGCTGCTTCTGCAGCAGCAAAGGCAATTGCCATTAGAAGGGCTCTCTGGTTAAGAACTTGGCGGGCAGACTCTACCTCTAAGAAATCTCTTACAACCCTCCCGTATCAGGGGGGTCGCTTATTCGGAGAGAACCTGGATCAGCTTATTTCTGATACCACAGGAGGGAAAAGCAATTTTCTCCCACAGCAGAGAACTAGACAGCCTTTTCATCGCCAATTTCAGGCTCATTTCAAACCCTTTCGCAATACCAGATGGACCCCAGCGTCGGGTTCCGCAACGCAGGTTCGACCCAATCTGGACCGAGACAGTCGGGTCTCCTATAGAGCCAACCCAGGGGGAAGAATACGTTCCCAGCCGCCTATATCCAGGGGGTCCGACAGAGTAGGCGGGCGCCTACTTTTGTTTCACCAGGCCTGGCTCCATTCAATTCACAACAAGTGGGTGGGAGAGCTCGTGTCTTCAGGGTACAAGATAGACCTGGTTTGTCAACCTCCACACTGGTTCTTCCCATCCTGTCTTCCCAGGTCCGAGTCCAGGCGTCAAGCCCTTTTTAATTCTATAGAGTCCCTTCATCTCCGCGGGGTCATCATTCCTGTTCCAAGGGAGGAGAGATTTCAGGGGTTCTATTCCAATCTATTTGTAGTACCCAAAAAGGACGGATCAGTAAGGCCCATTCTGGATCTGAAACGCTTAAACAGGTTTGTCAACATTCGTCACTTTCGGATGGAATCTCTCCGGTTAGTCATTGTGTCGATGGAAAAGGGGGAGTTCTTGGCCTCGATAGACATTCAGGATGCTTAACTGCATATTCCCATATTTCCTTCCCATCATAGATTTCTCCTGTTTGCCATAAACAACTTACACTTCCAGTTCATGGCTTTACCCCCAGGGTGTTCACAAAGGTCATGTCAACTGTGGTGTCCATTCTGCACTCCCGAGGCATAGTAGTCTTGCCATATTTAGACAACCTTCTCATCAAAGGGCCGACCTTTCAGGCCTGCGAGGAGAATGTCAGCATTTCTCTAGACACTTTCTCGTCTAGGTTGGCTAGTGAATTTAAAGAAGTCATCCCTGGTACCATCCCGGAAAATCTCTTTTCTAGGGATAATTTTCGACACCTCTCAAGCCCTCTCGATCCTGCCCCAGAACAAGGTCCTAGCCCTTCGGCGAGAGGTGAGGAACCTTCGGCAACCATACTTTCATACAATCCGGTCCTGCATGAGGGTCTTAGGAAGGATGGTTGCAACAATAGAAGCCGTATCATTTGCACAGCTTCATCTTCGGCCTCTCCAGCATGCACTTTTAGCAGCATGGGACAAAAATCCATTCTCCCTCAACCTCAGGTTCCGGTTGTCAACCCAGGTCAGACAGGCTCTTTCATGGTGGTTAAACAGCCCCTACTAAAGGGGAAACCCTTTCCTCCAACCAATTGGCTAGTGGTTACAACGGATGCCAGTCTGCTAGGTTGGGGAGCGGTGTTCTTTCACCACACTGCTCAGGGGCGCTGGTCCCCCCGGGAGTCAGGTCTTCCTATCAATCTCTTGGAGATTCAGGCAGTTCGACTGGCTTTGCAGCATTTCCATCATCTTCTGGCGGGTCCTTGTCCGGGTCCTTGTCCGGATTCAATCAGACAATGCCACAGCTGTGGCATACATAAATCAGGGGGCACCCACAGCAAGGCGGCCATGCAGGAAGTAAAGCAAATTCTGTACTGGGCCAAGAGGAATCACTCAGTGATTTAGGCAGTCCACATTCCAGGCGATGAGAACTGGGCGGCGGACTTCCTCAGTCAGCAGGGCCTGGTGTTCGGGGAATGGTCTCTCCATCCCGAGGTATTTCAGCAAATATGCCATCAATGGTGGACTCCGGACGTGGATCTAATGGCGTCCGGGAGGAATGCCAAGATACCCAGATTTGTCGCCCAGTATCGAGATCCACAGGCAATCGCCGGGGATGCGCTAGTTCTGACCTGGAACCAGTTTCATCTCCCATATCTGTTTCCCCCTCTGGCACTGCTCCCGAAAGTAATCAAGAAGATCAAGTCAGAGAGAGTGCCTGCTATTCTTTTTGCCCGTGGCGGTCGTGGTACGCGGACCTAGTACAGCTTGTCTCCGGTGCTCTGTGGCGGCTCCCCGACCGTCCAGATCTTTTATCTTAAGGGCCGATTTACCACCAGAACTCAGGGGTCCTGCGTTTGACGGCCTGGCCGTTGAATCTTGGGTGTTAACTCAGGCCAGGATCTCCCAAGAGGTGGCTGATGCCATGATGAGTGCCCGAAAAACCCTTTCGGCTCGGATTTATTATCATACTTGGAAGGTTTTTCTTTCATGGTGCAGAGAGCGCGGGCTGCCTCCTCTGCGTTTTTCCGTTCCAAATATTCTTGCCTTTCTCCAGGCAGGCTTGGATTCAGGGCTGGCTCCAAGGACTCTTAAATGGCAGACTTCAGCCTTGTCGATCCTTTTTCAATGCAGGATTGCTACTAACCAACAGGTGAGGACCTTTTTTCAGGGAGTCGCTCATAAGGTCCCTCCTTATAAAACTCCTTTGGAAGCTTAGGACCTTAATTTGGTCTTAAGGGCTTTACAGGAAATTCCTTTCGAGCCTCTTCAGGATATTTCCTTAACTTTCCTTTCCTGGAAGGTCGTATTCTTAGTGGCCATAACTTCCATAAGGCGGGCATCAGAGCTGGCACCCCTTTCCTGTCGTGTTCCTTTTTTACGGTTCCATCAGGATAAGGTGGTTCTCAGACCAGCGCCCTCCTTTTTGCCGAAGGTTGTTTCCTCGTTCCACATTAATGAGGATATAGTTGTTCCCTCTTTTTGTCCGGCACCGACGCACTGTGTGGAAAAAGCTCTCCATACATTGGACCTAGTGAGAGCGCTGAGGAGGTACATTTCTCGAACAGCTCCTTTTCTACAGACGGATGCTCTGTTTGTCCTCCCAGAGGGTTGCAGGAAGGGATTCGCTGCCTCAAAATTTACCTTGGCCAGGTGGATACGTTCAGCTATTCAGGAGGCCTACCGCGCCAAAGGCATGACGGTCCCGGCTGGAATCAAGGCTCACTCCACTAGAGCAGTGGGGGCTTCCTGGGCGATTCGGCACCAGGCCTCAGCAGAACAGGTTTGCAGAGCTGCGACTTGGTCTAGTCTGCATATCTTTGCCAATCATTACAATGTCCACTCCCAGATCTCTGCAGATGCAGGTCTGGGTAGAAGGATTCTTCAGGCAGCAGTAACGCACTTATAACGACAGCTGCTTGGATAATTATAACCGGTGAGTTAATTCCCCACCCAGGGACTGCTTTAGGACATCCCACTGTCCTGTGTCCCCCAATGAGGCGAAGGAGAAATAGGGATTTTTGTGTTACTCACCATAAAATCCTTTTCTCCGAGACGCTCATTGGGGGACACAGCTCCCTCCCTGGTAGCCGGATGGCTGCTTTTGTTGTATCTGAATTTATCAGTCTGTAGGTCTTTTCTAGACATAAGTTTTCTGTATTTATGCTGTTATATTATTTCTCGTTTTTTGTTCTCCTACTGCTTTTGCACCAAACTGGATTCTCTGGTAACCAGTGTCAGGGTGTATACGACGGAGGAGGAGCTACACTTTTTTTATGTTTACTTAGTGTCAGCCTCCTGGCGGCAGAAGCATACACCCACTGTCCTGTGTCCCCCAATGAGCGTCTCGGAGAAAAGGATTTTACGGTGAGTAACACAAAAATCCCCATTTCTTGCTGATACCCTTGTGAAAATTTAAAAAAAATTTGGTTTCAAGGTAAATTTTATGTAAAAAAAGGAAAATGTTCATGACTCATGAGAGCTTACAATCTACAATGAGGTGGGAGGAGACAAAGTACAGGGGCTTATGTACAATGATGGTCCAGCCATCGTTAGGGAGTGGGGGTTAGATAAAGGCTGCATGAGCTAGTCACCAGCCAGTATTTATGGTGCTATTGGGTGCAGTGGAGTTTGATGAAGGGTTATTCTCAGATAGTGAATGTGCTACACACACACACTTCGCACTGTGGAGAGCTTTGTGGGTGAGAACAAGCCGTTTGAATTGGATCCTATAATGACTGAGCAGCCAGTGGAATGACGCGTCCGAGTACCGATTAGCCAGATGGACGACCTTGGCTTCTGCATTAAGGATGGACTGGAGAGGGGAAAGTCGAGTGAGGGGGAGGCCAATTAATAGAGCATTACAGTAGTCCAGGCGGGAGTGGATCAGGGCAACCGTGAGGGTCTTTGTTGCTTCCATGGTAAGAATGGACACAAGAGCGAGCAAGAGATTGTATATGGGAGGTGAAGGAAAGATTGGCGTCAAGCATAACACCCAGACAGCGCGCCTGCTGCATTATTATGGTGCTACCCACGTAGAAGGAGATGTCAGATTTAGGGAGGTTAGTGGATGACGGGAGTAGAAGTTCAGTTTTGGAAAGGTTTAGTTTCAGATAGAGAGCGGACATGATGTTGACTGCAGCCAAACAGTCACTGGTGTTTTGTAATACAGCAGCGGTAAGGTCAGGGGATGACATGTATACTTGTGTGTCATCAGCATAAAGATGGTACTGAATGCCAAATCTGGTGATGGTCCATCCAATTGGGGCCGTGTCGAGAGAGAAGAGAAGGCAAAGTGGAGCCATCGAACGATACACTGAAGGAGCCGTCAGAAAGATAGGAAGAGAACTAGGAGAGAGCAGTGTCCTTTATGCCTATTGACTGGAACATAGAGAGTAGGAGATGGTGGTCAACAGTGTCGAAAGCTGCAGAGAGGTCGAGAAGAATGAGCAGAGAGTGGTCACCATTACATTTTGCTGTCAGAAGGTCATTAGTCACTTTGAGTGCGGTTTCTGTAGAATGTTGGGGGGTGGAAGCCAGATTGTGATGGATCTAGGAGAGAGAGAGTGGAAAGGTAATGGGTAAGGTGGGAGTAGACCAGGCGCTCCAAGTGTTTAGAGACGAATGGGAGGTTGGAGAATGGTCAGTAGTCGTTGGTGCAGGATGGGTCAAGAAAGGTGTTTTTTTTTTTTTTAAATGGAGTAATGATAAAGTGTTTGAAGTTGAAGGAGGAGGGGAAAATACCAGAAGAGAAGGAGAGATTGAAGATTGTAGTTAGGTGAGCAGTGACTAGAGATGAGCGAATATCTTCGGCGGCCTCCTTATTTGGCAAGCTATATTTCTTACCGAAGAAGCTGCAGTGGGAACCCGGATGCCTGTAGCACTCAGATAATCAGGTGTCCGGTGTCACAGCTGCATGTGTCGCGGCTGTGTCACAACACATGCATGGAGAGCCTGAGTGTTGTGACTGTCACGCAGACGCAACACATGCAGCTGCGGCGCTGGACACCTGATCATTGGAGCGCTCCAGGCATCCGGGTTCCCGGTGCAGCTTCTTCGGTAAGCGCTTTAGCTTGCCGAATTAGGAGTCAGCTTAAGATATTCACTCATCTCTACTAGTGATGACAGGAGAGAGAGCCTGGAGGACATGTGATGGAATGGGGTCAGTAGTGCATGTAGTCAGATGAGAGAAGAGAGGAGCCTGGAGACTTCTTCTGTGATTGGATCAATTGTGGAGAGTGGGCCAGAGGAGATGTGGAGAGGGACTGGAGTTGTGGCTATTGGTGTCTGTGATATTCTCTATTTTCTCTATAAAGTTGGAGGCCAGGTCATGAGGACAGATATCTGTGATAGGGACCTCTGTTTTTGGACTGAGGAGGGAGTGAAAGGTGTCAAAAAGTTTTTTGGGTTTGTTAGTGAGGAGATCAGGGTGGTGAAGTAGGTCTGTTTGTCGAAATGAAGGGCAGAGTTATAGGTTCTCAGCATAAGTTTGTAGTGGATGAAGTTTTCTGGTGTGAGTTTTCCTTCATAAGCGTTCAGCATTCCTAGAACATCACTGGAGAAATCGAGTTTGCAATGTGAACCAGGGCTGTTTTACTCTGTTTGGAAGTTCTAAGGGTGAAGGGCGCTACTTGGTCCGGGGTGCTTCTGAGAGTGTCTTAGTGGCTGAACACAGCCTGTGCCTTCCAAAGCTTCTGTTTCCAACGTCTCCTCCATTATCAGCGCTGCCTGCAGAATGACTAAGGTTGCTTATTGTGACAGAAGCAGACGTCACAGGAGCAGATCCCAGATGAAATGAGACACACCATTTCAAAATCCCTTATATGACAAAATGGCAGAAAACCAGAGCAGTAGAAATCTCTACAAAGAGACTCCATTTTGGAAATTATAACCATCAGTGAATTAATCTATAGGAATAGTGACTATTTTGATTCCACAGCCATTTTCTGGAAATTAGTATGCAGTGGATGTTGGAGAGTGAAAATTGCACATTTGCCATTTTATTACCCAACACATAATGCCCAGATTGTGCTCCCAGGAGAAACACACATTGTAAAATAAAGTGGGTTCTTATTATAGTAATGCCAAATACATGAATGCTAAATGAGGTTTGGGCACACTCCAAGGCTCAGAAGCGAGGTGGAGATTTGACTTTAAGAGAACAGATATTGCTGGATTGGCTTATGGAAGCCATGTTACTTTTCAAGAGCCTTTGAGAAACTAATAATTTGGAAACCTCTGTTTTTCACTGACAAATGATGGACCTGAGTGAGCAGTATAGGACTGGGGTGCCAAGGGTCCACCAATAACCTACTCCGGGCCCCACTTTTCAACTACATTCAAATGTGACATTATTCTCAATTGCAAATTTATATTACAATGAACTGGGTAGATTGTTAAATGAATAAAGTTCTGCCTTTGTCTGTACCTAACCCCTTTCTGACCAACTCAGAGGAGGAAGGTAACTTAGGCAAGGGTACCAGATGAACCATCTTAGAAAAGCGGTCACACACAACCCAGATGACGGACATTTTTTGAGAGACAGGGAGATCCGAAATAAAGTCCATGGAAATGTGCGTCCAAGGCCTCTTCGGGATAGGCAAAGGTGACAACAATCCACTGGCCCGAGAACAGCAAGGCTTAGCCCGAGCGCAAACTTCACAAGACTGCACAAAAGAACGCACATCCCTCGACAAGGAAGGCCACCAAAAAGACCTGGCCACCAAGTCTCTAGTACCAAATATTCCAGGATGACCTGCCAACGCAGAAGAATGGACCTCGGAGATGACTCTACTGGTCCAATTATCCGGAACAAACAGTCTTTCAGGCGGACAACGATCAGGTTTATCCGCCTGAAACTCCTGCAAAGCACGTCGCAAGTCTGGGGAGACAGCCGACAAAATCACCCCATCCCTAAGGATACCAGTGGGCTCAGAATTTCCAGGGGAGTCAGGCACAAAACTCCTAGAAAGAGCATCCGCCTTCACATTCTTTGAACCTGGCAGGTATGAAACCACAAAATCGAAACGGGAGAAAAACAGTGACCAACGAGCCTGCCTAGGATTCAGACGCTTGGCAGACTCAAGGTAAATCAGATTTTTGTGATCAGTCAAGACCACCACACGATGTCTAGCACCCTCAAGCCAATGACGCCACTCCTCAAATGCCCATTTCATGGCCAAAAGCTCCCGATTACCAACATCATAATTCCGCTCAGTGGGCGAAAACTTTCTAGAAAAGAACGCACATGGCTTCATCACTGAGCAATCGGAGCTTCTCTGTGACAAAACCGCCCCCGCTCCAATCTCGGAAGCATCAACCTCAACCTGAAAAGGAAGCGAAACATCTGGCTGACGCAACACAGGAGCAGAAGAAAACCGGCACTTAAGTTCCTGAAAGGCCTCCACAGCCGCAGGAGACCAATCAGCAACATCAGCACCCTTCTTAGTCAAATCCGTCAAAGGCTTAACAACACTAGAAAAATTAGTTATGAAACGACGATAAAAATTAGCAAAGCCCAAGAACTTCTGTAGACTCTTAAGAGATGTAGGCTGCGTCCAGTCACAAATAGCCTGAACCTTGACGGGATCCATCTCAATAGTAGAAGGGGAAAAAATATACCCCAAAAAAAGAAATCTTCTGGACTCCAAAGAGACACTTTGAACCTTTTACAAACAAAGAATTGGCCCGCAGGACCTGAAACACCTTCCTGACCTGCTGAACATGGGACTCCCAGTCATCCGAAAAAACCAAAACATCATCCAAATACACAATCATAAATTTATCCAGATATTCACGGAAAATATCGTGCATAAAGGACTGGAAGACAGAAGGAGCATTAGAAAGTCCAAAAGGCATCACCAAATACTCAAAATGGCCCTCAGGCGTATTAAATACGGTTTTCCACTCATCACCCTGCTTTATCCGCACAAGATTATACGCACCCCGAAGATCAATCTTAGTGAACCACTTAGCCCCCTTAATGCGAGCGAACAAATCAGTCAACAATGGCAAAGGATACTGATATTTAACTGTAATCTTATTCAAAAGACGGTAATCTATACAAGGCCTCAAAGAACCATCTTTTTTGGCCACAAAAAAAAAAACCTGCTCCCAAAGGGGACGAAGATGGACGGATATGTCCCTTTTCCAAGGACTCCTTAACATAATCCCGCATAGCAGTATGCTCTGGCACTGACAGATTGAACAAACGACCTTTAGGAAATTTACTGCCAGGAATCAAATCTATAGCACAATCGCAATCCCTGTGAGGAGGAAGCGAATTGAGCTTAGGCTCCTCAAAAACATCCCGATAATCAGACAAAAATACCGGAACCTCAGAAGGAGTAGATGAAGCGATAGAAATCGGAGGTGCATCATCATGAACCCCCTGACATCCCCAGCTTAACACAGACATCGTTTTCCAGTCCAAGACTGGGTTATGAGTTTGTAACCATGGCAGACCAAGCACTAAGACATCATGTAAATTATACAGTACCAGGAAGCGAATCACCTCCTGATGAACGGGAGTCATACGCATGGTCACTTGTGTCCAGTACTGAGGTTTATTCATAGCCAAAGGTGTAGAGTCAATTCCTTTCAAAGGAATAGGGACTTCCAGAGGCTCCAGACTAAACCCACAGCGGTTGGCAAATGACCAATCCATAAGACTCAGGGCAGCGCCTGAATCCACATAGGCATCGACGGAAATGGCTGATAATGAACAAATCAGAGTCACAGACAGAATGAACTTAGACTGTAAAGTACTAATGGCAACAGACTTATCAACCTTTTTTGTGCGTTTAGAGCATGCTGATATAACATGAGCTGAATCACCACAATAAAAACACAACCCATTTTTCCGCCTATAGTTTTGCCGTTCACTTCTGGACTGAATTCTATCACATTGCATTGTCTCAGGTGCCTGTTCAGAAGACACCGCCAAATGGTGCACAGGTTTGCGCTCCCGTAAACGCCGATCAATCTGAATAGCCATAGTCATAGACTCATTCAGACCTGTAGGCGCAGGGAACCCCACCATGACATCTTTAATGGCCTCAGAAAGGCCATCTCTGAATCTTGCAGCCAGGGCGCACTCATTCCACTGAGTAAGCACCGTCCATTTCCGAAATTTCTGACAATATATTTCTGCTTCATCTTGCCCCTGAGAGAGAGCCAATAAAGCTTTTTCAGCCTGAATCTCTAGGTTAGGTTCCTCATAGAGCAAACCCAATGCCAGAAAAAACGCATCCACATTGAGCAACGCAGGATCCCTTGGTGCCAATGCAAATGCCCAATTCTGAGGGTCACCCCGCAGGAAAGATATAACAATCTTGACTTGCTGAGCAGGGTCTCCAGAAGAGCGAGATTTCAAAGAAAGAAACAACTTGCAATTGTTCCTAAAATTCAGAAAACTAGATCTATCTCCAGAAAAAAACTCTGGGATAGGAATTCTAGGTTCAGACATAGGAGCATGTACAACAAAATCTTGTATATTTTGAACCTTAGCAGCAAGATTATTCAGGCTGGAAGCCAAACTCTGGACGTCCATAATAAACAGCTGAGGTCAGAGCCATTCAAGGATTAAGAGGAGGTAAGACGCAGCCAGGCTGCAATTAAGGCTATGCAGCAAACTCTGAGGGGAAAAAAAAACTTCCTCAGACTACTTTTCCTCCTACTTCAGCCAATACGATTACCACTGTCTGGCCGGCTATACTGTCATGATCCCAATGGCAGGGGATCACAAAAGGACAAGCACAAAAAACAAAACAAGCTCTAGGGTGATGGAAACTGAGCTGACCGTGATCCTGAACCTCAACACACAACTAGCTGTAGCCGGGGAACATGCCTACGATGATTCCTAGACGTCTCGCGCCAGCCGAAGAACTAACTTTCCCTATTAGAAGAAACACAGACCTCTCTTGCCTCCAGAGAAACACCCCACAGAAATAGCAGTCCCCCACATGTAATGACGATGAAATGAGAGGAAAGCACATACGTAGTTATGAAAACAGATTCAGCAAAATGAGGCCCGCTAAAGCTAGATAGCAGAGGATACAAAAGTGAACTGCGCGGTCAGCGAAAAACCCTACAAAAAACCATCCTGAAATTACTTGAACTCATGTTCCAACTCATGGAACATGAGGAGTAATATCAGCCCACTAGAGCAACCAGCAAAAAGGAATCACATATCTGCAAGCTGGACTAAGACAAAAATTAAGCAAAACGTGGAACAGGAAAATCAAAAACTTAGCTTGTCCTGAAGAATACAGAAGCGGGAAGCAGAGGTAACAAGACACACTGATTACATTGATAGCCGGCGAGGAAATGACAAGAAAGCCAGGTTAAATAGGAAACTCCCATATCCTGATAGAACAGGTGGACACCAGAGACCGCAGAGAACACAAGTCACCCAGTACCATCTGTAACCACCAGAGGGAGCCCAAAAACAGAATCCACAACACATCTCCTCCTGTATATAGTATATACCTGTGTCATCTCCCCTGTATATAGTATATATCTGAGTGTCATCTCCTCCTGCATATAGTATATACCTGCATGTCATCTTCTATATATAGCATATACCTGTATGTCATCTCCTCCTGTATATAGTATATACCTGTGTGTCATCTCCCCTGTATACAGTATATATCTGAGTGTCATCTCCTCCTGCATATAGTATATACCTGCATGTCATCTTCTATATATAGCATATACCTGTATGTCATCTCCTCCTGTATATAGTATATACCTGTATGTCATCTCCTCCTCTATATAGTATATACCTGTGTCATCTCTCCTGTATATAGTATATATCTGTGTGTCATCTCCCCTGTATATAGTATATACCTGTGTGTCATCTCCTCCTGTATTAGACCTCGTTCACACGTTATTTGCTCAGTATTTTTACCTCAGTATTTGTAAGCTAAATTGGCAGCCTGATAAATCCCCAGCCAACAGGAAGCCCTCCCCCTGGCAGTATATATTAGCTCACACATACACATAATAGACAGGTCATGTGACTGACAGCTGCCGTATTTCCTATATGGTGCAATTGTTGTAGTTTGTCTGCTTATTAATCAGATTTTTATTTTTGAAGGATAAGACCAGACTTGTGTGTGTTTTAGGGCGAGTTTCGTTTGTCAAGTTGTGTGTGTTGAGTTGCGTGTGGCGACATGCATGTAGCGACTTTTGTGAGATGAGTTTTGTGTAGCAACATGCGTGTAGCAACTTTTTGTGTGTCGAGTTACATGTGACAGGTTAGTGTAGCAAGTTGTGTGCAGCAAGTTTTGCGCATGGCGAGTTTTGCGAGTATTATGTGTGGTGCCTTTTGAGTATGTGCAAGTTTTGTGTGAGGCAACTTTTGCATGTGTTGCAACTTTTGTGCATGTGGCAATTTTTCCGCGTGTGCAAGTTTTGCGTGTGGCGAGTTTTTCATGAGGAGAATTTTGCACTTGTGGCGAGTTTTGCAAGAGCCTAGTTTTTGCATGTGGCGAGTTCTGCGCGTGGCGAGTTTTGAGTGGCGACTTTTGTGTTTTGACTTTTATGTGGCGAGGTTGGTGTATTTGTGGTGAAATGTGTGCTGAGGGTAATATGTGTTCAAGCACGTGGTAGTGTGTGGCGCATTTTGTGTGTGTTCATATCCCCGTGTGTGGTGAGTATCCCATGTCGAGGCCCCACCTTAGCAACTGTACGGTATATACTCTTTGGCGCCATCGCTCTCATTCTTTAAGTCCCCCTTGTTCACATCTGGCAGCTGTCAATTTGCCTCCTACACTTTTCCTTTCATTTTTTCCCATTATGTAGATAGCGGCAAAATTGTTTGGTGAATTGGAAAGCGCGGAGTTAAAATTTCACCTCACAACATAGCCTATGACGCTCTCGGGGTCCAGACGTGTGACTGTGCAAAATTTTGTTGCTGTAGCTGCAACGCTTCCAACACTTTTCCTTTCACTTTTTCCCCATTATGTAGATAGGGGCAAAATTGTTTGGTGAATTGGAACGCGCGGGATTAAAATTTCACCTCACAACGAAGCCTATGACGCTCTCAGGGTCCCGACGTGTGACTGTGCAAAATTTTGTTTCTGTAGCTGCGACGCCTCCAACACTTTTCCTTTCACTTTTTTCCCCATTATGTAGATAGGGGCAAAATTGTTTGGTGAATTGGAACGCGCGGGGTTAAAATTTCGCCTCACAATATAGCCTATGACGCTCTCGGGGTCCAGACGTGTGACTGTGCAAAATTTTGTGGCTGTAGCTGCGACGGTGCAGATGCCAATCCCGGACATACACACACACATTCAGCTTTCTATAGTAGAGATATATATATATATATATATATATATATATATATATATATATATATATATATATATATATATATATATATATATATATATATATATAGTTCCTATAAATACATTTCTTTATCTACGTAAATAAGAAAAAAAAACAATAAAAGTACACATATTTAGTATCGCCGCGTCCGTAGCGACCCGACCTATAAAACTGTCCCACTAGTTAACCCCTTCAGTGAACACCGTAAAAAAAAAGGCAAAAAACAACGCTTAACCCCTTCATGACCTTGGGATTTTCCATTTTTCCGTGTTCGTTTTTCGCTCCCCTCCTTCCCAGAGCCATAACTTTTTTATTTTTCCGTCAATTTGGCCATGTGAGGGCTTATTTTTTGTGGGACGAGTTGTACTTTTGAACGACATCATTGATTTTACCATGCCGTATACTAGAAAACAGGAAAAAATTCCAAGTGCGGTGAAATTGCAAAACAAAGTGCAATCCCACACTTGTTTTTTTGCTTGGCTTTTTTGCTAGGTTCACTAAATGCTAAATCTGACCTGCGATTATGATTCTACAGGTCATTACGAGTTCATAGACACCTAACATGTCTAGGTTATTTTTTATCTAAGTGGTGAAAAAAAATTCCAAACTTTGCTAAAAAAAAAAATAAATTGTGCCATTTTCCGATACTCGTAGCGTCTCCATTTTTCGTGATCTGGGGTCTGTTAAGGGCTTATTTTTTGCGTGCTGAGATGACGTTTTTAATGATAGCATTTTGGTGCAGATAAGTTCTTTTGATCGCCCATTATTGCATTTTAATGCAATGTCTCGGCGACCTAAAAAACGTAATTCTGGCGTTTCAAATTTTTTTCTCGCTACGCCGTTTAGCGATCAGGTTAATGCTTTTTTTTAATTGATAGATCAGGCGATTCTGAGCGCGGCGATACCAAATATGTGTAAATTTGATTTTTTTTTTTTTTATTGATTTTTTTTTTGATTGGGGCGAAAGGGGGGTGATTTAAACTTTTATATTTTTTTTTTAACTTTTGCCATGCTTCAATAGCCTCCATGGGATGCTAGAAGCAGGCACAACTCGATCGCCTCTGCTACATAGCAGCGATCATCAGATCGCTGCTATGTAGCAGAATTGCAGGTGTGCTGTGAGCGCCGACCACAGGGTGGCGCTCACAGCCACCGGTGATCAGTAACCATAGAGGTCTCTAGGACCTCTATGGTTACCATCCTGACGCATCGCCGACCCCTGATCATGTGACGGTGGTCGGCGATGACGTCATTTCCGGCCGCCCGGCCGGAAGCGGTAGTTAAATGCCGCTGTCTGCGTTTGACAGCGGCATTTAACTAGTTAATAGGCGCGGGCAGATCGCGATTCTGCTCGTGCCTATTACGGGCACATGTCAGCTGTTCAAAACAGCTGACATGTCCCGGCTTTGGTGCGGGCTCACCGCGGAACCCTGCATCAAAGTGGGGGATCTGACCTCGGACGTACTAGCCCGTCCGAGGTCAGAAAGGGGTTAAAAAAGAAAAACTGAAATATCACATGGTCATAAGTATGGTTGAGTGAAACGGATCGAACAAATTCAAAAATCGCCGACTTTCGGCAAAGTCGGGTTTCATGAAACCCGACCCGATCCTAGTGTGGGATCGGCCACGAGGTCGGCGATCTTCGCGCCAGTCGCGTTTCGTATGACGCGTTCAGCACCATTTTTCAGCCAATGAAGGAGGATGCAGAGTGTGGGCAGCGTGATGACATAGGTCTCGGTCCCCACCATCTTAGAGAAGGGCATGACAGTGATTGGCTAGCTTTCTGCGGTGTCACAGGGGCTATAAAGGGACGTGCACGCCGACCGCCATCTTACTTCTGCCGATCGTAGCATAGGGAGAGGTTGCTGCAGCTTCATCAGAAGAAGGGATATAGTTAGGGAGGGAAGATTAACCCCCAAACCGCTTGTGCTGTAGCGATTTCCACTGTCCAACACCACCTTTTCTTTGCAGGGACAGTGGAGGCTATATTTTTGTGCATCAGCTCTGTAGCTTATTAGGCTGCCTTATAAGGCTCCCTGATAGCTGCATTGCTGTTTGTACGCTGCTGTGCAAACCAATTGATTTTTAAAAGCAAAAATCCTGTTGCTCCTTTCTGCACAGTTATCTTGTTTATTTGTCCACACTTTTATGTGCAGCAGTCCTTTTTATTGCTGCCATACTTTTCCTGAGATCATTGTAGGGAGATAGGAATTGTACTAAAGTCCTTGTATTTTTTCATATATCTTCCACCCACGTTCTGCCACTTACATTGTATAGTGTTATAGACTGGGCCTGCGTATTGGTTCAGTCTCCCCCCCCCAAAAAAAAAGGGAGATTCAAATTGTCACAAAGTGGATCTACGTCAGTTCTGTTAGTTTGTCGTATATCAGCCAGCCACGCTCTGCCACTTACATTGTGTAGTGTTATACACTGGACCTGAGTTTTGGTGCATTCTCCCCCCCCAAAAAAAAAGGGAGATTCAAATTGTCACAAAGTGGATCTACGTCAGTTCTGTTAGTTTGTCGTATATCAGCCAGCCACCTTCTGCCACTTACATTGTGCGGTGTTATACACTGGGCCTGAGTTTTCATGCAGTCTCCCCCCCCAAAAAAAGGGAGATTTAATTTGTCACAAAGTGGATCTACGTCAGTTCTGTTAGTTTGTCGTATATCAGCCAGCCACGTTCTGCCACTTACATTGTGTAGTGTTATACACTGGGCCTGAGTTTTGGTTCAGTCTCTCAAAAAAAAAAAAAAAAAAAAGGGAGATTTAAATTCTCAACAAGTTTATATACACCTTCTACCTTGTTTAACAGTACCATATAACGGTTGTCATTTCGGTTAGATTTTCCCAAAAATTAGGAAGTCTGGTGGAAGAGGCCATAGGCGGTCGTTGCCAGCTGGTACTGATGGTGGTGGTGGTGGAGCATCTGGTGGTAGTGGGAAAAGCAAAATAGCACCTAAGGCTCGAGGTGTTGAGCCAGCGTCATCATCTGGCTACACAAGGCCTCGAAGGCTCCCTTATCTGTGAGTAGGAAAACCGCTTTTAAAGCCGGAGCAGCAGGAAAAAGTTTTGGCTTTCCTTGCTGACTCAGCCGCTAGCTCTTTCGCCTCCTCTTCAGAAAGTTCCAAATATAAAAGCAGCGAGTCGTCAGTGGATGCTCCCGGTCAGGAACAAGTCGCTTCCTTGTGTCCTTCACCCAAACCAAAAGTGAAGGATGCGGCAGGCGACACTACAGTTTACTCCATGGACACATACCGTGCCTGGGTTAGAAAGGGAAATTAACTGCCCATTACAAGATGAATCGGACATGGAGCTCACTGATGCACAGCCACAACTGGATTATTATGCTGTTCCATTGACTCAGATCACTACTTTGCCATCGCAGTGTACTGAGTCAGAATCTGACCCTGATGAGACTATGGTGCCCCTTCCCGGACGCTATAGCACCTTACAAGGTGACACAGAGGAAGGTGCACATGACATTGAAGAGGAGGTGATAGATGACCCAGTTGTTGACCCAGATTGGCAGCCATTGGGAGAAGAGGGTGCCGCTGCCAGTAGCTCAGAAGCGGAGGAGGATGATCCGCATCAGCCATCTACATCGCAACAGCTTTCATCTGGCAGGCCCGTATCTGGCCAAAAACATTTGTCAAAAACAAAAACCGTTTTAGGACAGCGTGGCCATCCGGTGAAAGTAGCACAACGTGCAATGCCTGAAAAAGTGTTCCATAGTAGGAAGAGTGTAGTGTGGCAATTTTTTAACCAAGATCCGAATGATCAGTGCAAAGAAATGCTCAAAGACCTTTAGCAGAGGGAAGAATCTCCAAAATTTAAATACAACGTGCATGCTTAGACATTTAACCAGCATGCACTTGCAAGCTTGGACTAACTACCAAACGTCCCATACCGTTGGTGCACCTGCTCAGAATGAAGGTAGTCAGCAACGCTACATTGCTTCCCTCACTGTAAGCCCACCGGTTAGGACACCACCAGCAGCAAATGTGGAGGTATCGTCGCAAGGCCAAAGCTGTCAGGGAATCACAAGGTTCTTGGTAGGAAACACTGTATGTAGGCCAACATCAAGAATACCATCACCAACCCTCTCTCAATCTGCCATTTCCTCCACCACCCCCGCTAGTTCCACCATATGCAGCTCTCCAATCCAGCTCACCCTACAAGAGACTCTCTTTAGGAAAAGAAAGTACTCATCCTCTCATCCGTGTACACAGGGTTTGAACGCCCACATTGCTAGACTAATCTTGTTAGAGATGATGCCCTACCGGTTGGTTGAAAGCGAAGCTTTCAAAGACCTGATGGCCTATGCAGTACCACGCTATGACTTGCCCAGTCGGCACTTCTTTGCAAGAAAAGCCATCCCAGCCCTCCACCAGCATGTCAAAGACCGCATTGTCCATGCACTGAGGCAATCCGTCAGTGGAAAGGTGCACCTCACAACAGATGCATGGACCAGTAGGCATGGCCAGGGACGTTACGTGTCCATCACGGCGCACTGGGTTAATGTGGTGGATGCAGGGTCCACAGGGGACAGCCATAGTGTGACAGTACTGCCTAGCCCACGGTCTGGGAAACAGTTGGCTGTAGTCGTTTGCCATCCCTCCTCCTCCTCCTCCTGCAGAAGCGAAAGCTCGTCCACAGAGCGCAGTCGCACGACCACTCCATCTGCAGCTGCCAGTGTTGCACACGAGGTGTCCCATTATGGAACAGCAAGTGGTAAGCATCAGCAGGCTGTGTTAGAAATGAAGTGATTGGGCGACAACAGACACACCGCGGAAGTACTGGCCGAGTACTTGCAGCAAGAAACTCAGTCATGGCTGGGCAGTGTACATCTTGAGGCAGACAAGGTAGTCAGTGATAACGGAAGGAATTTTATGGCTGCCATAGCCCTTTCAGAACTGAAACACATATCTTGCCTGGCTCACACCTTGAACCTGGTGGTGCAGTGCTTCCTGAAAAATTATCCGGGGTTTCCAGTCCTGCTCCTGAAGGTGTGAAGACTTTGCTCGCACATCCGCCGGTCGCCCGTACACTCCAGCCGTATGCTGAACCATCAGCGATCGCTGAATCTTCCCCAGCACCACCTAATAATCGATGTTGCAACAAGGTGGAACTCCACACTGCACATGCTTCAGAGGCTGTGCGAACAGAGGCGTGCTGTAATTTGTGGGAGGATACACGTACACGGACAGGCACTTGGATGGCAGATATGGAGTTGTCTGGTGTGCAGTGGTCGAAGCTACAAGACCTCTGTCAAGTCCTTCAGTGTTTTGAGGAATGCACACGGCTGGTAAGTGCAGATGACGCCATCATAAGCATGAGCATCCCACTAATACGTCTGCTGATGCAAAGTTTGACCCACATTACGGAGCAGGCGTCAGCAGCTGAGGAGGAGGGAAGTCTTGATGACAGTCAGCCACTGTCTGCTCAGGGAACTCTCCTGGACGAGGTGGCGGACGAAGGAGAAGGAGGAGGAGGATGATGGGGACGAATATTTATGGGAGGAGGATGCTTCTCAGGGGGCAATAGAAATTGGTGGCGTTGCAAGGTCAGGTACAGGGTTTTTGCGGGACACAACTGGTGTTGATTTGCAAGAAAGTGCTCCTCAACCCAGCACAAGCAGTGAATTGACACCTGGAACATTGCCCCACATGGCTGAGTATGCCTTGCGTATCCTAAAAAGGGACCCCCGCATTATCAAAATGATGACCGATGACGATTAGTGGTTGGCCTGCCTCCTGGATCCATGATATAAAGGAAAATTACAAAATATCATGCCACATGAGAACCTTGAGCAAATATTGGCTACCAAACAAGCAACTCTTGTAGACCGTTTGGTTCAGGCATTCCCAGCACACAGCGGCTGTGATGGTTCTCACACGAGCTGTAGGGGGCAACATGGCAGAGGTGTTAGAGGTGCACAAATCCGAATTGGCGTTGGACAGAGGGGTTTTAGGACCAGGTTGTGGAGTGATTTCACAATGACCGCACACACGACAGGTACTGCTGCATCGATTCAAAGTGACAGGAGACAGCATTTGTCCATTATGGTTATGAACTATTTTTCCTCCCTTATCGATGTTCTCCCTCACAGGTCATTCCCCTTTGATTACTGGGCATCTAAAATAGACACCTGGCCTGAATTGGCAGAATATGCATTACAGGAGCTCGCTTGCCCTGCTGCTAGTGTGCTATCAGAAAGAGTCTTCAGTGCTGCTGGTTCAATACTGACCAAAAAAAGGACATGTCTGGCTACCTGAAATGTTGATGATCTAACCTTCATTAAAATGAACCAATCATGGATTTCAAATTATTTTGCCCCACCTTCCCCTGCTGACACTTAGCTTGCCTGAAAAATGTCTTGCTTTTGGCCTCCTCTTACGGACTGCTCCAATTCCTCCATTTGCAGCTGCTGAATGTCCACCATAGGCCATTTTTATACCTCCCTAAATGGGCTAACTCCCCCCACAGGGCCATGGTCACCACTTGGCGCAAGCACCCGTGCGAGTGCCGTTTGCCTGGACAGGTGGGTGTACCCACTCTTGGGCGACGGCACTGGCACAGGGTCCCTCATAGTACAATGAAGTGTCTCTGACGGTGGTGGTGCACAACCAACGTCAGACACACCGTTATAATATGAGGGGCCCTGTGCCAGTACTGCCGCCCACGAGAGAGTGTCCCCCTTCCCCAGCTCGAACAGTGCTCTGCCATTTGCAATACTTACCTCTCCCTGCTCCACCACTATGTAGTCTGTGCTGTTAAATCCTTCACTGGCACTGCCAATACAAATTTGTTGAAATGATAAATGATAGTTAAAATATATAGGGGCCCTGGCCTCCATTTAGACCAGTTAATACTTTGCGCCAACTACCACTGTCTGCTACTCAGCAGAGGAGCCCACCCCTGTACCTAGTTATGCCACCTGTTTATTTATGAACAATTTTTTGGCAGACATTTAGCCCACTTTATTATTTGGGCCTACTAACTCTGGCAGCCATTCATTACTGTTGTCCTCCGCTGAACAAAGCAATGCCGCCAGTTTAGTCCTGTTAGCAATTTTGAACTGCATTTAGCCTACTTACTTTATTGGGCCTACTAACTGTGTCAGCCTCTCATTACAGTTGTCCTCCGCTGAACAAAGCAATGCCGCCAGTTTAGTCCTGTTACCAATTTTGAACTGCATTTAGCCTACTTACTTTTTTGGGCCTACTAACTGTGTCAGCCTTTCATTACAGTTGTCCTCCGCTGAACAAAGCAATGTCGCCTGTTTAGTCCTGTTAGCTACCGTATATACTCGGGTATAAGCCGAGATTTTCAGTCCCCCTCTCGGCTTATACTCGAGTCATACCTGGGGGTCGGCAGGGGAGGGGGAGCGGGGGCTGTCTAGTTATACTTACCTACTCCCGGCGCGGTCCCTGCAGTCCCGGCTTTTTCCAGCGCTGCATCTTCTTCCTGTATTGAGCGGTCACATGGTACCGCTCATTACAGTCATGAGTATGCGGCTCCACCTCCCATAGAGGTGGAGCCGCATATTCATTGCTCTAAGGAGCGGTAACTGTGACCGCTCAATACAGGAAGAAGATGCAGCGCCAGGACTGCAGGGACCGTGCCGGGAGCAGGTAAGTATACGGGGAGGGGAGTGCTGCGCGATATTTACCTGCTCCTCTCTCCATTGCGGCTCCGTCTCCAGCGTCCTCTGGCAGTGACGCTCAGGTTAGAGGGCGCGGTGATGTAGACAGTGCGCGCCCTCTGCTGAGCGTCAGTGCTGGAGATGGAGCCGCACGAGGAGCAGGTAAATATTGAAAGCGCCGGCGTCCTGAGCGAAGAGAGGTGAGTATGTGATTTATTTTTTTTTTTTATTGCAGCATTATATATTGGACAGCTTTATATGGAGCATCTATGGGGCAATAATCATCGGTGCAGAGCATTCTATATTGCACAGCTTTCTATGAAGCATCTATGGGGCCATAATGAACGGTATGGAGCATTATATATGGCACAGTTTTATATGGAGCATCTATGGGGCCATAATGAACGGTGCAGAGCATTATATGTGGCACAGCTTTATATGGAGCATCTATGGGGCCATAATGAACGGTGCAGAGCATTATATATGGCACAGCTTTATATGGAGCATCTATGGGGCAATAATGAACGGTGCAGAGCATTCTATATGGCTCAGCTTTCTATGGAACATCTATGGGGCCAAAATGAAAGGTGCAGAGCATTATATGTGGCACAGCTTTATATGGAGCATCTATGGGGTAATAATGAACGGTATGGAGCATCTATTTTTATTTTTTAAATTCACCGGTAGCTGCTGCATTTCCTACCCTAGGCTTATACTCGAGTCAATAAGTTTTCCCAGTTTTTTGTGGCAAAATTAGGGGGGGTCGGCTTATACTCGAGTACATACGGTATTTTGAACTGTATTTAGCCTACTTTCTTTTTTGGGCCTACTAACTGTGTCAGCCTCTCATTACAGTTTTCCTCCACTGAACAAAGCAATGCCGCCTGTTTAGTCCTGTTACCAATTTTGAACTGCATTTAGCCTACTTTTTTTTTCCCCTTCCCGCATACTATACCACCTTACACGGGGACAAAGAGGAAGGTGCAGATGAAAGTGCAGGTTCCTTCATCAGGTGGGGGGGCATACTCGTTGGCGACGTCACTGGCACAGGGCCCCTCATAGTACGCAAAAGTGTTTCTGCCAGTGGGAGGCGCCACTTGCCGTCAAACACACCACCGTACTATGAGGGGCCCTGTGCCAGTGCCAACGAGTGGGCCCCCACTGCTTGCTCAGGATCACAGCACTTGCAAAGTTGAAATTCTTACCTCTCCCTGCTCCACCGCCGTGACGTATTCTGCATTTCATGGGCCCACGAAAATCTTGAGCCAGCCCTACCCCCCTCAACTTTAGACAAATGACCCCCAGTTTTCAATGCCTAACTATTATTAGAAAGTAAAATAAGATCGACAAGCTCCAGTAATACAAATTGATTGCACTGTAGGTGTTTTCCTGTCCTCCACTCACTGCCGACTTTGATTCCCCATTGACTTGCATTGGGTTTCGTGTTTCGGTCGGCCCCCGACTTTTTGCAATAATCGGCCGATTTCACCCGACCCGACTTTTGACAAACTCGGGTTTCGCGAAACCCGACTCGATCCTAAAAAAGTAAAAGTCGCTCAACTCTACTCATAAGTATTCAGACCCTTTGCTCAGTATTGAGTAGGAGCACCCTTTTGAGCTAGTACAGCCATGAGTCTTCTTGGGAATGATGCAACAAGTATTTCACACCTGAATTGGGGGATCCTCTGCCATTCTTCCTTGCAGATCCTCTCCAGTGCTGTCCGGTTGGATGGTGAACAGCCATTTTCAGGTCTCTCCAGAGATGCTCAATTGGGTTTAGGTCAGAACTCTGGCTGGGCCAGTCAAGAATGGTAACAGAGTTGTTTTGAAGCCACTCATTTGTTATTTTAGCTGTGTGCTTAGGGTCATTGTCTTGTTGGAAGGTGAACCTTCAGCCAAGTCTGAGGTCCAGAGCACTCTGGAAGAGGTTTTCATCCAGGACATCTCTGCCTGGCCACATTTATGTTTCCTTCAATGACAACCAGTCGTCCTGTCCCTGCAGCTGAAAAATACCCCCATAGTATGATGCTGCCACCACCATGTTTCACTGATTGTATTGGGCAGGTGATGAGCAGTGCCTAGTTTTCTCCACACATACCGCTTAGAATTATCACCAAAAAGGTCTATCTTCGTCTCATCAGACCAGAGAATCTTATTTCTCATACTTTGGGAGTCCTTCTTGTGTTTTTTTTTTAAGCAAACTCTATGCAGGCTGTCATTTGTCTTGCACTGAGGAGAGGCTTCTGTCGGGCCAGTCTGCCATAAAGGCCCGACTGCTGGATAGATGCAGTGATAGGTGACTTTGTGGAACTTTCTCCCATCTCCCAACTGCATCTCTGGAGCTCAGCCACAGTGATCTTGGGGTTCTTCTTTACCTCTCTCACCAAGACTCTTCTCCCACGATTAGCAGTTTGGAAGTCTTCTGGTGGTCCCAATCTTCTTCCATTTTAAGGTATATGGAGGCCATTGAGCTCTTAGAAACCTTGAGTACTGCAGAAATTCTGTTGTAACCTTGGCTAGATCTGTGCCTTATCACAATTCTGTCTCTGAGCTTCTTGTCCAGTTCCTTTGACCTTATCATGATTCTCATTTGGTCTGACATGCACTGTGAGCTGTGAGGTCTTATATGGACAGGTGTGTGCCTATCCAAATCAAATCCTATCAGTTTAATTAAACACAGCTGGCCTCCAATGAAGGAGTAGAACCATCTCAAGGAGGATCACAAGAAAATAGACAGCATGTGACTTAAATATGAGTGTGAGCAAAGGGTAAGTAGTGGCGAAAAGTATTGATACCCCTGCAATTCTGTCAGATAATACTCAGTTTCTTCCTGAAAATGATTGCAATCACAAATTCTTTGGTATTATCTTCATTTAATTTGTCTTCAATGAAAAAAACACAAAACAAATTGTCCAAAAGCGAAATTGGATATAATTCCACACCAAACATAAAAAGGGTGAGCCCAAAAGTATTGGCACTGTTAGAAAAATCATGTGATGCTTCTCTAATTTGTGTAATTAACAGCACCTGTAACTTACCTGTGGCACCTAACAGATGTTGGCAATAACTAAATCACACTTGCAGCCAGTTGACATGGATTAAAGTTGACTCAACATCTGTCCTGTGTCCTTGTGTGTACCACATTGAGCATGGAGAAAAGAAAGAAGACCAAAGAACTGTCTGAGGACTTGAGAAACCAAATTGTGAGGAAGCATGAGCAATCTCAAGGCTACAAGTCCATCTCCAAAGACCTGAATGTTCCTGTGTCTACCGTGTGCAGTGTCATCAAGAAGTTTAAAGCCCATGGTACTGTGGATAACCTCCCTAGATGTGGATGGAAAGGAAAAATTGACAAGAGAATTCAAAGCAAGATTGTGTGGATGGTGGATAAAGAACCTTGACTAACATCCAAACAAGTTCAAGCTGCCCTGCAGTCCGAGGGTACAACAGTGTCAACCCGTACTATCCGTCGGCATCTGAATGAAAAGGGACTATATGGTAGGAGACCCAGGAAGACCACACTTCTTACCCCGAGACATAAAAAAGCCAGGCTGGAGTTTGCCAAAACTTACCTGAGAAAGCCTAAAACGTTTTGGAAGAATGTTCTCTGGTCAGATGAGACAAAAGTAGAGCTTTTTTGGCAAAGGCATCAACATAGAATTTACAGGAGAAAAAAAGAGGCATTCAAAGAAAAGAACACGGTCCTTACAGTCAAACATGGCGGAGGTTTCCCTGATGTTTTGGGGTTGCTTTGCTGCCTCTGGCACTGGACTGCTTGACCGTGTGCATGGTATTATGAAGTCTGAAGACTACCAACAAATTTTGCAGCATAATGTAGGGCCCAGTGTGAGAAAGCTGGGTCTCCCTCAGAGGTCATGGGTCTTCCAGCAGGACAATTGTAACAACTCTGCTGGCATCACAGCATGGCCTCACATCGCTCACACAATCTTACCCACTGCTCCAGGCCATGATGTGCTTTCTCTTTAATGCCAGCTCCATGTTCTGTGTCTCTGCTCTCTGCATGCCTCATGGCTATGTGTATAGGGGGCCGGCGCCTGAACTCTCTGGTTCTTATAGGAATCAGGTGCATCTGTCTAATCAGTTTCTGACCAATTGCCAAGAGGCCTCCTGTATATAGTGCAGCTCCACCCTGTGGTCTGGGCCTGTGCAATGTGTTAGCTCAGTTAGTGTTTAGCTGCTGAGTTTGCCTGGCCTTGCTCTGAGTTACTCCCTCTGAGCTTTTCTCTGTGCTATTGCCTTGATCTTGTAGTCCGCCCTCCAGGAGGCAGAATATCCTGGTCCCTGTGTCTTTGTCCCTGTGTCTTGTTCTATTGCCTTGTCTGTACTTTGTCTTTTCTCGGTCTCCTTGTCTGTGGCTTCCTTCCCTGCTTTTTTTCCTTGTGTTTTCTGTCTGCTTACACTCCGCACTCTTGCGGCACTGCACTCAGACCTTGCTTCGCACTCTCTGGCTTTGCTCTGTGGCTCCGCTCTTTGCAGTACTATCTTGCTCCGCCTCCTGCGTTTCTGCACTTGGCTCCGTCTCTGCTCTTGGCTCCGCCTCCAGCGTCTCCGGTTTTGGCGTTACCTCCAGCGTCTCTGCTTTTGGTTCCGCCTCCAGCGTTTCCGCTCTTGGCTCCGCCTCCAGCGTCTCCGCTCTTGGCTCCGCCTCCAGCGTCTCCGCTCTTGGCTCCGCCTCCAGCGTCTCTGCTCTTGGCTCCGCCTCCAGCATCTCCGCTCTTGGCTCCGCCTCCAGCGTCTCCGATCTTGGCTCCGCCTCCAGCATCTCCGCCCTTGGCTCCGCCTCTTGTGGCTCCGCCCTTGGCTCTGCCTTCTCCTTCTCTTCTCTTAGTTCCACCTTCTACTTGTCACTTGGTCCTCCTGTCTGAACAGGTTCCAACCTGTTTCTCATACCTGCCTGCAGACCGGTCCCTACCGGTTCTTCCTATGTTCCAGCCGTACCCGCCTGCCTACCAGAGAGCCAGCCGTGTCCGCCTGCCCGCCAGTGTCTCTGTTGTACCCGTCTGCCTGCCTGTGTCCCAGCCGTGCCCGCCTGTCAGCCAGAGTGCCAGCCGTGCCCGCTCCGTTCCTTAGTGGGATCAGCAGCCACAGCCAGACATCACCCTGGAGTGGCACCTGGTAGCTTCCTATTGCACAAGTCTGACCTCACCATCAGAGGCTCCAGCGAACACCTAGGAAGCTACTTAGTTACGCCCCTTCCAGGGAAGTTTGGTCTGTGGTCCAGTGGGGCCACACCCCCGTATGCCCGCGCCAACCAGTCTGGGCGCGTGCGTGACAACAATGACCCAAAACACATTTCAAAAAGCACTAGAAAATGGTTTGAGAGAAAGCACTGGAGACTTCTAAGGTGGCCAGCAATGAGTCCAGACCTGAATCCCATAGAACACCTGTGGAGAGATCTAAAAATGGCAGTTTGGAGAAGGCACCCTTGAAATATCAGGGACCTGGAGCAGTTTGCCAAAGAAGAATGGTCTAAAATTCCAGCAGAGCATTGTAAGAAACTCATTGATGGTTACCGGAAGCGGTTGATCGCAGTTATTTTGGCTAAAGGTTGTGCAACCAAGTATTAGGCTGAGGGTGCCAATACTTTTGTCTGGCCAATTTTTGTGTGAAATGATCAATGTTTTGCTTTTTGCTTCATTCTCTCTTACGTTTTTTTCATTTAAGACAAATCACATGAAGATAATGATACAAAAGAATTTGTGATTGCAATCATTTTCAGAAAGAAACTGAGTATTATCTGACAGAATTGCAGGGGTGTCAATACTTTTGGCCACAACTGTATGACCATGTGATCTTTCAGTTTTTCTGTTTTAATACATTTGCACAAATGTCTACATTTTTGTTTTTTTTCAGTCAACATGGGGTGCAGAGTGTACATTAATGTGATAAAAATAAACTTTTTTGAATTTACCAAATGGCTTAGGGCAGCACGGTGGCGCAGTGGTTAGCACTGCAGCCTTGCAGCGCTGGGGTCCTGGGTTCTAATCACACCCAGGACAACATCTGCAAAGAGTTTGTATGTTCTCTCCGTGTTTGCGTGGGTTTCCTCCGGGCACTCCGGTTTCCTCCCACATTCCAAAGACATACTGATAGGGATTCTAGATTGTGAGCCCCATCAGGGACAGTGATTATAATGTGTGCAAAAACTGTAAAGCGCTGCGGAATATGTTAGCGCTATATAAAAATAAAGATTATTATTATTTATTAAATGGCTTCAATGAAACAGAGTGAAAAATTTAAAGGGGTCTGAATACTTTCCGCACCCACTGTAAGTGGGTGATGGGCCACACTTTCACATGAGCCCATTGGAGGATTCTCCTATGGGGCAGTGCTAGCGTGTTAGTGAGAACATTCTTTTTTGTGAGATTAGTAGATGTTTTTATTGGTATTATTTTTGCCTATATAACATTTTTTGGTGCCTTTTTATTCCATATTTGGGAGGCAGAATGAACAAACAGCAGAACACCACGCTCTACTGGATCATTCTATGAGGTTTTCTATTAGAACTGTCATTGTCTTGGTGAATAATTCAGTATTTTTACACAGCTTGCCATTTCTTTAAACAGTTTAAGTAGAAATGTTGAATAATATAGAATTCAAGGATATTTTATTCAAAAATAATAATTGGTTTTATTCTTGGCAGATGAATATACCAGGAGATCAGAGGGACAGCTGACCTCTTCAATTTTTAAATCAGATGATCTTGAGAGCCCACAGAATACAATTGAAATGAATGCTATTACTCCAGATATACCATCATCTTCTCACAGCAAAGATCTGCTATCTGATCCTATGAAACAAGTCCTGTCTTCTGATTCATTACCGAATACTAAGGAAAATCAAAGTCACAAAATAACCATTGAAAATAAAACTGCTCCTAAAGCAAAGTCCTTTTCACTTTCAGAATATGGAAACCATTTTCTCCTTGAACAGTCTTTTCTTGAACATCAAAACATTTGCACAGCAGAGAAAAGATTTTCTTGTTCCAAGTGTGGGAAATGTTTTAACCGGAAATCAGATCTTGTTAGGCATGAGAGAATTCACACTGGTGAGAAGCCTTTTTCATGTTCAGTATGTAGGAAATGCTTTACACAGAAATCAACTCTTGTTAGTCATCAGAGAACACACACAGGGGAGAAACCTTTTTCATGTTTAGAATGTGGGAAATGTTTTAAGCAGAAATGGGATCTTGTTAATCATCAGAGAACTCACACAGGGGAGAAGCCATTTTCCTGTTCAGAATGTGGAGAACGTTTTAACCGAAAATTAGATATTGTTAAGCACCAGAGAACTCACACAGGGGAGAAGCCATTTTCCTGTTCAGTATGTAGGACATACTTTACACATAAATCAACTCTTGTTACACATCAGAGAACACACACAGGGGAGAAGCCATATTCATGTTCAGAATGCGGAAAACGTTTTAACCGAAAATCAGATCTTGTTAAGCACCAGAGAACTCACACAGGGGAGAAGCCATTTTCATGTTCTGAATGTGGGAAATGTTTTAACAGCAAATCAGATTTGGTGAAGCATCAGAGAATTCACACAGGGGAAAAACCTTATTCATGTTCAGAATGTGGGAAAAGCTTTAACAAGAAATCAGGTCTTATCAAACACCAAAGAACTCACACAGGGGAGAAGCCATATTCATGTTCAGAATGTGGGAAATATTTTAACCATGAATGGAATCTTGTTATACACAAAAGAACTCACACAGGCGAGAAGCCTTTTTCATGTTCTGAATGTTTGAAATGTTTTTACAAGAAATCAGATTTTGTTATGCACAAAAGAACTCACACAGGGGAGAAGCCTTTTTTATGTTCAGAATGTGGGAAATATTTTAAAAGTAGATCAAATTGTCTTAAGCACCAATTAATTCACACAGGGGAGAAGCCTTTTTTATGTTCAGAATGTGGGAAACATTTTAACCATAGTTCAAATTTTGTAAAGCACCAAAGAACTCACACAGGGGAGAAGCCTTTTTAATATTCAGAGTGTTGGAGATGTTTTAACTAGAAATTGCTTCTTGATAGCTACGAGAGAACCCGCAGAACCCTCAGAATGTGGAAAATGTTTTATGAAGAAACCGTTTGTTCTTACCCACCAAAGAATTCACACAGGGGAGAAGCATTTTGATGTTCTTAAATGTGGGAAATCTTTTACACAGTAAACAACTCTAAACAACTGAGAAATCATACAGAGTCAAAGCCTTTTTCATATTCAGTACAAGTTGGAAGAGCGAGGCTAAGGCTACGTTCACATTACCGTTGCGCGCCGGTGCGTCGGCGACGCAACGCACGACGCACCAAAAACGCACGCAAAATCGCTGCGTTTTGCGACGCGTGCGTCGTTTTGACGAAAATCGGACGCACGAAAAATGCAACTTGTTGCATTTTCTTGCGTCCGACGCTAGCGTCAAACGACGCACGTGTCGGAAAACGCAACAAAAAAACGCACGCGTCCCCCATGTTAAACATAGGGGCGCGTCGCCGCTGCGTCGCCGACGCAACAGCGACGCACATTAGCGGAACGCTAATGTGAACGTAGCCTAAGTGCCAGAATTTGCGCATCTTAGAGATGCACCTTTTCTGGGGTGGCTGAGAGCTGATGTTTTTAGCCTCGGGGACAGTATCCATGGCCCCTTTCCTAGGCTATTAATATCAGCCCACAGCTGTCTGCATAGCCTAGTTGGTTATTAATTATAGAGGGACCCTACATAATTTTTTTTAGGGTCCCCCATTTTAATAGCCAGTAAAGGGTAAGTATACAGTTGTGAGCTGATATTAATAGCCTGAGAAGCTCCATGGGTATTACCCCCTTCCCAGGCTATAAACATCGGCTCCCAGCTGTCGGCTTTCCCTCCACTGGTTACGAAAATTTTAATTTTATTAATTAACATGTACAGTAAGCTGCAAACACACTGTACTAATTGTATTTGTCACTGACATTTATATATCTACCTATTCTTTGTGTATTTACTGTATGTAATCCATCTCTTCTGTCGGCTCCTGTTGTGATTTTACACTGTGATAGAAATATTTATATCATGTAGATCTCACTTGCATGTATACTCCTCTATAATCATATATACTCATATAAACACAAATATATCTATATATACACTATAATCAATTGCTTAAAATGGCTGATATAAACTGATATAAGCCAGACTGTTCGGTGATTTCCACCCAAAAAAGCAAAACTCCAGATGTCTTAAGTGCTGATGAGATGTCTCAACTTTGTCCTAGATGCAGAGATACATTTTAGTTGCTTAATCAGCAATCATATGTGCAATAATCACAATATTCCATATATATTCAGATAACCAATAACAGAGGAGCTAGACAATATGTTAATTAACTAACCACCCCTAACCACTCATTTCTATATGCAATTATAAAACTATGTATCAGGAAATAAAGGATCAGTATTGATGGAATGCTTTCCTGTCACAATGGTGTACAGACTCATTCTTGAGCGCTCAAAATACTCAGTCTTATTGGGAACGGCCGCAGCACACACGGGATAGATTTATTCAACCCAAATTTCCATATCAAATGGCGCCCAACAGCGAGGCTTGGACGAAACACACGGCGACCCCGCTGACCGGAGAGACGGAGGTGTTGGCCACTGCCTTGGTTCATGGGACGGAGACTGCGCAGCTCCATAAGTAAGGTAAGAAAATGTTATCATCTTACCTGAAATTCCCCTGTGCCCAGTCCGGGTGTATACCTCTTGCCAGTCAGGTGTGGTCACCACCGCATTCCCAGGTTAGTGTAAAAAGTCCAAAAGCCCGTATCCAAAACCCTGGGATCAAGGTGTCTGCTGTGTGCCGTGTATGTGTTCTGTGTTTGTGTAAGATCCGGGAGACAGTTGGAGTAGCGACTGTTTTGTTTGTGGTTGCTGGGTAACAGACCGCAGGAGGTCAAATCGCTCGATAAGTTATTGCAGGATTCCCGTGCATAGGAGGAACAAGTAGTTCCGGGGCAGGTGGCTCCGAATCCAGGCATGGGTAGTGATAACTTAGAGGGCTACTGCAGATTCCCGTAGTGCCGGCAAGCCAGTCAGGATGACGGACCCGGGTGGTAGATTTCCCGCTTGCTGTGTTTCTCACTCAGGCGGCCCGGGCACAGGTGTGCCCAGTGCGATTGGCAGTAGTCTGTTCCCAGCGCAACCTGCACGTGTCAGAATAATTAAAAGGGTTTCTCCCGGACGTCTGTATCTGTTTGGTTTGAGTCACATGTTGTTGCTTTAAGAGCATATAATTGTATAGAGAAGTTTTTTTCTCTTCCTCTTTTTCCTTCTCCACGCTGCCAGTAGAGATATATCCATTGTAAATCACACTGTCAAATCTTTTTCTTTAAGTTTCCTGTTTCTGCAGTGCTGGCTATGGTGTGGCCATTTTTTGGAAGAAGTGAAACTAAGTGGTATCTATCATTTTTTGTTGTGAGCTACTTGTTTTAGATACATGATTTTGGTATTTTTCGATATAGCAGCATAAGAAAAGGGGAAGTGTGTGTCTCTAACTGTGTTTGAGCACAGAAGGAAAAAAAAATAGGAAAGACATTTTAAAGTCTTTTGGAGTTTTTTTTTTTTTAGGTTCCCAAAAGTTTTCCTTTCTATCTATTTATTTTTCTTTTGGAAAAAAAAAAATATATATATATATAGAAGAAAAGGTTTTTGCTTTTGTATCAAAATCTTAAGGTCTTTTTGGTCGTGCACCAAGGGTTTTTGATGGTTTTCTTTCCTTTTGGTTTCACCTTCTTGCACCAATTTTTGGAAGTGTTCCTTTCTTTTTTTTATTTTATTATTTTTTGTGTTTTTATATACCCATTTGTTTGAAGTTTTTTGTTGTGTTTTTTTTTGTTTTTCTTTTTGCAATGGGAAATAAGGTGGCCAAGCAACAGGAGGGTCTTTTACTTCCTGATGAGAAAACGGCCCCCCAGAGAGTGGCAGAACACGAAGTATGTGAAGAATTTTGGAAGGTATAAAGTATGTGAAATTCATCAGAACGGCAGAATTCAAGCTGCAGAATGGCATGACGTAGAAAGGAAATAAGGGAAGTTAGCTGATGTTACATTGCCGAATGCTGATACATGGTATACAGTAGCAGCAGAGCTTACATCTTTTAGGTGGTACAGAGAGATATGTGACCAAACCAGGAAGTGATTTTTATGTATATAAAATGGGGAAAGGTATTAAGCCATCAGCGCCTCCCCAAGCTCTCAATAGATTCCATGGTATAGGGAGTTTTTGCACAGTACGTGGTATGCCCCGCCTAACCTTTGTACATGGAGATGGTGCTGTTGCTCTACCATGCAGTCTCAGGCTGCATCTGCCATCAAAGAAGAAGTGATTTTCTTCTTGTCTTTCTCCTCCATCTTTCTTCTCTCTATCCTCCTTTTTCTCTGTCACTCTTTCTCTCCTCCTCCTCACTCTCTTTTCCTCTCCCTCTCTATCTCCTCTACACATCTACTCCTCCTTCTCCACACCTCTTTCCTCTCCTCCTTCTTTACTCCCCCACCACACCTATCTCCTGATGCTCTTCCTTCTCCACACCCATCTCCACGCCTCTCTTCTCCTTTCCTCCACACCTCCCATCTTCTCCCTCTGTTCTCCTCCCTCCTTCTACATCACACTCCACACCTCCTCCTTCTCTTTCGCCACACACTTTGCCTCCTTCTCTCTCTCCCCCTTCTCTAAACCACCTGTCTTTTGGTCTATCAGCTCCCCTCCCTCACTCTTCACCTCCGCACGTCCCGCCTTCTGCGCACCTTACATCTCTACCTCCTTCTTTTCCTCTGCACCATGTATCTCTTCCTGTTTCACACTCTCCTTCTCCTGCTTTGTTGCCTGTTGGGTAGATGCCAGATTCAAGCAGTGAGGTGTCTCTGTATCTGGTGCTCACAGCACAAGGACCATTATATGTTTCCAATACAGCCCAGCCTCTGACAATCATGGTATCGGGGGAGAAAGGTGGAGATCCCCCAGTAGAAGGCACCCCCAAGATACAGACACATCAGGCAGCAGACAGTTCAGCCCTGGGTGCAGAGGGGGGAGGACTCACCATCTGCTGATGATGTACAACTTCAGCACCGGTCAGAGCTGCCTACATTCACACCAACATAGAACTATAAGCCTATGCTTCAGCAAGGGGGGAGACATCCTCACACAAAAAGGCAGCTTCTAAGTCCAAAATCAGCCAGTGTATGACCCCAGCACATGCTATCACAACTGTTCCTCTGATGAAGATGAGGAGGGAACATCATACATGCTGTCCAGTACTAGTTAAAGAAACCCACAGGCACCAAGAATGCAGGGGCAGATAGAGGCACCACCATTACACTATGTGCACTGCACTTCAAGTCAGGTGACAACCTTTCAGACCCAGGGATGCATCCCATGCCATTTTACTGAAGAATGTAGCAGAACCAGCGAACATATATAGCCACCTGGAATGATCTCTGGGCCATAAATGGAACTGAAAAACAGGTGATGCACTCTGGCCAATCATGAAGGAACAATTCAAACTTCCAGCAGAATTAGATGTACACGCTTGGGAGTCAGGGCCACAGCTAATTGAACAGCTCAGAGTGTGAGCCAAAGGCAGATTGGCAGGACAAGCCCTCAGCTTACATGACATGAGCCAAGACAGGACAGAGTCTGTAAAGAAGTTTCATGGCAGAGTAATGCAAGTATTCCAAGACTTGGGCTTCACCATTCATGAACAAATACACATGCAAATGTTGGCACAGGCCTTTGTGCATGGACTGAGACAGCCAATCAGGAAACCACTGATAGTGGCTAGGCCCGAGAACAGGTCAATAGCAGTGGACTGACCCAGCAAAATGGGTTATGTGCGCCTGGGAGACTGTTAATTGCCAATTGTCGCCAAAACTGCTGCCATTATAGCGCCACAAAGAGCGCGAAGAAGGAAACGGGTGCCGTGCTGCTGAGAACGCCGTAAGGGGAGCCAGAGGTGAAGACGCTGCAAAGTGTCGAGCGACACGCCGGAAGAACCGCTGCAGACTCCGGAGAGGAGACACCAACCTCAATAAGGTTAGCAAAGGGGAGAAGTGGTGGCAGATGCAGCTGCAGCCCCTGTAATGCCCCAAGACCTCGGGTTGGATGCAGCCGCCGGTTTCATGGCAGCCCCGGGCCTCAACACGGACGCACCTGCAGGCCCCATCTTACCACCAGGCCTCGCAGCTTCAATCAGCAGGCCAGACCCCGCTGCCGCTACAGTGCCCATCATGCCGTTGTCTACAGTAGCCAAAGGGATTGAGTCCCAACCAGGAATGCAGAAGACAGCCCCTCTCATGGTGACCACTGACCTGGAAGCGCAACCACCCTACAAAGACAGAAGAAGTGTCAAGTGTTGCAACTGTGGCAAGTTTGGTCATTTCTGGAACCAGTGCAGAGCACCCATGCAAACCAAGAGTTGGTCCAGGGAAACAGGTCAAGGAAGAAGTACCCCGTCCATGGGACAGGGGTAAGCAAGCCAGGTCTGCAAGACACTACGCTCCTGACATGTAAAACCCCGTCTGCAGGACCAATACCTCAAATTGCCCTGAAAGTGGATGGCGTTGTCAGATCTTTTCTTCTGCACACCGGTGCAGCCAGAAGTGTGATGAGACCTGTGGAACTCGCTGATCCCACCTGCCTATCAGAATCCTCTGTGTCTCGCAGGAGCATTGATGGTCAAGTCAGACATTCTCAGCTTACAAAGCCTCTGAGCGTGTGAACTCAGCCAGGACACTCTATCCTGTCCCAGTTTGTGGTGTCAAGAACCTGCCACTCAACCTGCTGGGAGCAGACCTACTGCAGAAGCTGAAGGCAACCACAGTGTTCCAGGAAGATGGGACTGTGACACTTTCTTCATCCCTAACCCAAGAAGAATCATGCTGGCGGCGGCCCTACAAGAACCTCAAACAACTGGATGAGGCCTACCCAAGGAGGTACTGGACGTAGTACCAGAGAGTGTATGGTCTAAGGGACCCCAGGACGTGGGAAAACCTCAAGTTGCCCCAGTACAGATGTCACTCAAGCCAGGTAACCTGTACCCTCGTAAGGCCCAGGCCAGGCCTAGAGTCAAACTGCCTCTGACCAACTGAAGGTCTACCTGGAAATAGGAATCATTGTCCCTTGCACATCGCCTTGCAATACCCCGCTTTTCCCGGTCAAGAAAAAAAAAGACTGTAAAAGGAGAGCCAGCCAAGTTCAAAATGGTACATGACCTGAGAGACGTGAATGACGCCACGGTGTTTGAAACTCCAATTGTGCCGAATCCGCACACTCTGCTCTCAAATGTGCCTTCCACAGCAAAAGTGTTTACTTCATCCAGAAGACCAGTACCTGTTTGCCTTAACGCACCAGGGGGGACAGCACACATGGACAGTGATGCCACAGCGGGCCCAGAACAGCCCTTCACAGTTCAGCAAAGCAATGTCCACAGTCCTCACCAAATGGGTCACAGAACATGCAGAAGTAACCCTGCTACAATATGTGGACAATCTACTCCTTTGTGCACGTGTAAAGCCCATTCCTTGTCTCTCCTACTCTACCTGGCGGAGCAGCACTGCAAGGTCTCAAAGAACAATGTCAAATGGTGTCTGAAGCGAGTTACGTTCCAGGGACACTGTATGGCTTACCAGACGAAACACCTGACAGATGACCGGAAGACCACAGTGGAGAAGATGGCTCCTCCAACAACTCCAAAGGCGCTACAGGCCTTCTTTGGTCTAGTTTCGTATTGCAGAGCCTGGATCCCTGATGCTTCAGTCCTAATGCAGCCTCTGTATGACTGTGTCAACATAACCCCGTTCCTCCTGACAGATGCAGCATTCAGCTCGTTCAAGAAGTTAAAAGACTCTGTTGTCTCAGCGCCAGCACTAGGCTTACCTGACTATGAGAAGCCATTCCATCTCTACCTGATGGAAAAATAAGACCTTGCTACTGGAGTCCTGACGCAGCTTCAGGGGGGAAAGCCGAGACCTTTGGGCTAATTTTCAGCTTGCTTGGATCCAGTTGCAAGGAAAGCCCCCTCCTGCATGATATCTCAGCAATCCTCAACCAAACCCAGCCAAAACATCTCTCCACCGCCAGGCATCTTCGCCTCCAGTGCTCTCTACTCCTGCCCGACAATGTCACCATCTCCAGATGCACAGTCCTCAACCCGTCCACTCTACTCCCACTCCCAAGGGGGGATACAGATATGGACCCTCAGATCAAAATTCTGATCTAATTCTGCATGATACCTTCCACAGGGATCTGGATTTGCTCCGGACGGATGACCATGATTGCTTCAGCATCATGCAACAGGAAAGAGCAGGACTACCTAAGGTGGCAGAAGAGCCACTGACCAAACCAGAGTTGATCCTCTACATGGATGGCTCCAGATTTGCAGATGATGAAGGAAGATTCCACACGGGATGTGCAGTGACTAGCAATCAAGAGATCCTGTGGTCCAGATGTCTGCCGCCTAGTCTGTCAGCTCAGGAAGCAGAACTGATAGCGCTGATGAAGGCCTGCCAGATTGCAGAAGGCAAAACTGTGAACATATACACCGATTCAAGGTACTCGCATGGCATAGCACACGACTCTGGACCCGTCTGGACTGCAAGAGACTTCATCACAGCAAGCGGAACAACCGTGAAGCATCATGGAGCCATCAAGGACCTGCTGGATGCACTCCAACTTCCAAAAAATGGTGGCAGTACTAAAAGTCAAAGCACATGAAAAATTGAACGCAGTAGAGGCACAGGGTAACAACATGGCGGATGTAGCAGCCAAAGAAGCAGCCAAAGGAAGGCAAAATGGAGAAGTAGGAGAGGTCGCAGATCTGAACGGCTACTACATGACGACTGAAGACAAGAAACCTGACCAGATAACGTCCTGGGATCTGCTCAAAAAGCTGCAAGAGCAAGCCCCAAAAAAGGACAAGAAGGAATGCTGGATGCAGAAGGGAGCAACACATGAAGGAGGAAGGGTATACGCAATGGACTACAAACCCTGTTTCTCCCGAAGCATGTATCCTATGGTGGTCCAGTGGGCACATGGGCCCACACACAGATCAAAGACAGATAAATCATCTGATTGGTGCTTACTGGTTCGCTCCAGGGATCTCCACCCTAACAGCCAAATTCACTAACAGCTGTCTGTCCTGCGGCAAATGCAACCCTGAAAGAATGAAGAAAGTTCCCACACATCATCTTGCCAGCCCGCTGTACCCCTTCCAGAGGATCCAGATAGACCACATCCAGATGACGCCAAGTGGAGGTTTTGAATATGCCCTTGTGGTCATGGACGTGTTCTCAGGATGGCCAGAAGTTTTCCCAGTGAAGAACCAGTAAGCAAATACTACTGCAAAGAGACTACCCTCAGAGATGAGATACGCAGATATGCGGTCCCAGAAGTGATAGGCAGTGACCAGGGACCCGCATTCACAGCAAATCTCACACGAGAGATCTGGTCAGCAGTAGGGTCAGACTTAGGCCTATGCACTCCCTACAATCCCCAGAGTAGCGAGAAAGTGGATAGACTGAATGGGACACTTAAGAACAGGATGTTGAAAGTTGCCCAAGAGACACTCCTAATCACACTACTTAGTGTAAGGCACACTTCCAGAGGCGCAGAAAAGCTGTCACCATATGAAATTTTGTTGGGTCTAGTCCCAGGTTAGGGGTATTCTTTCCCTCAGCAGCTGATTATGCAATATGATACTTTGTCTGCTAATGTAATTGAACTCACCAAGAAACTTGCTAACATCCATTCTCGAGTTTCTTCATATCCAGATTCAGTGTCCGGTACGCACTCCTTGAACCCAGGAGCCTGGGTGTTGGTGAAAAAGTTTGTAAGGAGAACACCACTCGATCCCAGATTTGATGGTCCTGTCCAAAGTGCCGCTGATGACACCAACCTCTGTGAAGCTGGAGGGAAGACCCAATTGGATCCACGCCTCGCATTGTAAGTAAGCTTCCCTACCAGAGGATGACACCCAAGCCAGAATGATGTTGTGGATGCCCTGCCTGATCGTATAGATGACATACCTGATAAAGAATACACTACAGATGCTATTGACTAAGAGACTGATTGCAACTAACCCCCATTAGGGACAGATCTCCTGACCGCCCATTTGCGAAAAGTCTGTACGGTGTATGGCATAGACGCTAGGCTTGCGTCAGTTCGCCAGCAGCACAAAAGAGTTGCAGCGCTTTGGGACTGGAGGCTAGGATTAGGGCAAGTGATATCTAAGGGGGGCTTGTGATAAAATATTTATATCATGTAGATCTCACTTGCATGTATACTCCTCTATAATCATATATACTCATATAAACACAAAAATATATATATATACACACTATAATCAATTGCTTAAAATGGCTGACATAAACTGATGTAAGCCAGACAGACTGTTCGGTGATTTCCACCCAAAAAAGCAGAAGAACTCCAGATGTCTTAAGTGCTGATGAGATGTCTCAACTTTGTCCTAGATGCAGAGATACATTTTAGTTGCTTAATCAGCAATCATATGTGCATTAATCACAATATTCCATATATGTTCAGATAACCAATATGTTATAAGACAATATGTTAATTAACTAACCACCCCTAACCACTCCTTTCTATAGGGTACCGTTTCACAGTGGCACTTTTGTCGCTACGACGGTACGATCCGTGACGTTCCAGCGATATCGTTACGATATCGCTGTGTCTGACACGCAGCAGCGATCAGGGACCCTGCTGAGAATTGTACATCGTAGCAGATCGTTTGGAACTTTCTTTCGTCGCTGGATCTCCCGCTGTCATCGCTGGATCGGTGTGTGTGACACCGATCCAGCGATGCGTTCGCTTGTAACCAGGGTAAACATCGGTTACTAAGCGCAGGGCCGCGCTTAGTAACCCGATGTTTATCCTGGTTACCATCATAAATGTAAAAAACAAACAAACAGTACATACTTACATTCCGGTGTCCGTCAGGTCCCTTGCCGTCTGCTTCTTGCACTGACTGACTGCCGGCCGTAAAGTGAAAGCAGAGCACAGCGCGCTGTGCTGTGCTTTCACTTTACGGCCGGCAGTCAGTCAGTGCGGGAAGCAGACGGCAAGGGACAGACACCGGAATGTAAGTATGTAGTGTTTGGGTTTTTTTACGCTGGTAACCAGGGTAAACATCGGGTTACTAAGCACGGCCCTGCGCTTAGTAACCCGATGTTTACCCTGGTTACCCGGGGACCTCGGCATCGTTGGTCGCTGGAGAGCTGTCTGTGTGACAGCTCTCCAGCGACCACACAACGACTTACCAACGATCACGGCCAGGTCGTATCGCTGGTCGTGATCGTTGGTAAATCGTATAGTGTAATGGTACCCATATGCAATTATAAAACTATGTATCAGGAAATAAAGGATCAGTATTGATGGATTGCTTTCCTGTCACAATGGTGTACAGACTCATTCTTGAGCGCTCAAAATACTCAGTCTTATTGGGAACGGCCGCAGCACACACGGGATAGATTTATCTAACCCAAATTTCCATATCAACACTACATGGCAGATGAATTGCCAGCTTTTCTTCTATCTATCTGTCCATGTAGTGTATATATACATATATATGTGTGTGTCACTGAAATCTATAAATCTATGTATTCTATGTGTATATATCTATTCTAACCTGTCACTCTGTGATTTTACTGTATGTAGCACATGAATTGCCGGCTTTTATTCTATCTTTTACCAAATGTTACCGACTGCCAAATTTATGTTTAGCAATCATTTTCCAAACATATTCGTATTTGGAGAAAAAAACGCATCCTGCAAATGTGCTTGCAGGATGTGTTTTTTCTCCATAGACTTGCATTAGCGACGCATTGTGACGTATGGCCACACGTCGCATCCGTCGTGCGACGGATGCGTTGTGTTTTGGCGCACCGTTGGCACAAAAAAAGTTACATGCAACTTTTATTTGTGCGTCGAATCCGCCTTTTCCGACCACGCATGCGTGGCCGGAACCCCACCCCGCCCCGCCCCCCTCCCCCCTCTCCCCTCCTCCTACCCGGACCTTACAATGGGGCAGCGGATGCATTGTAAAACTGCATCCGCTGCCTCCACTGTTCATTATTTTCGCAGTTTGAGTCGGTACGTCGGGCCGACGCATGGCGACGGCCCCGTGCTGACGCTAGTGTGAATGTAGCCTAAGTAAATTGAACGTGGTAACACAATGTCCCCGCCAACCCAATACACGTTTCGTTTGAACGTCTTTTGGTGGCTGTTACCCAGCCAACAACACAGCATGGGCTTGGACCTCATGGTAGAGCCCGACACATGACTGTCTTCTTGCTGCACTATCTGCAACATGATCCCTGTATAGTTATGATTAGGAATACTGCTGACTACTGAGTTGCCACTCTGTTAGATCCACATTATAAAACCAAATATTGCCAGATGGTTCCCGCCCTGGAAAAGGGACCTGTGAGTGCTGAGTATCGAAACATGCTTTACACAACCTTAAGAGAGCTTTTCCCCTTTTCCCCAAGACCGCAGTGAAGCACACAGTTCTATGAGTCCTTTAACACTTTTTTAGACCAGCTCGTGCACTAGCACAACACAGTCCAAGTCATACACATGATGAACGAATGGAGAGGAAGGTGCAGGAGTATCTAGAACTTAATATCAATACCATCAGAGAGGGTTTGGGCCCTTTCATATTCATCTTCCAGAATGGATGAGTGGCCTGAGCTCGCCTCACACGCCTTGGAGTTTTTATTGTACCCAGCAGCGAGCGTTCTTGCAAAACGTGTCTTCAGTGCTCCTGGTGGTGTCCTGAGGGATAAGCGCAGCATGCAGTCCCCTGAAACAAGAGGCCATCAGTGTATTGGAAGAGGAGTCTGACACAAATATTACAGGTATTTATCCACCCCCTATTTCAGCCAGGTTTACCACATTTTCTCCCTTATCTTTATGTCCACAGGTGGATATTTTCACAAAACTTGATAAACGACTTAAAAACTTTGCACAACTATAAAAAGAAAGATACTATGACCAGTCAACTATGTTAAGTCCTTGAAGAATTAAGGGAATTAGAGGGGGTTATCATTAAGCCAGCTGACAAGGGGCGGGAATGTGGTGATTTGGCTGGGGAAGAATTACGAGAGGGTGGCCTTCAGGCAATTAAGGGACAGAGAGACATACACCTCTTGCAGTAACCCCCCTTCAGACATATAAAGTAAAATGGAGTAATAAATTGGAGATGGCTTTTGAAAGGGGGATTATATCCCAAAAAAATTTGGATGGTTTACTTGTTAAATTCCTAGTGGTTCCAACCACTGGTTCCAATCCCCATGTACTGTCTGTCACCCCCACAGAATCCCCATGTGCTGCATGTCACCCCCATAGAATCCCCATGTACTGTTACCCCCAAAGAGTCACCATGTGCTGTCTTTCACCCCCGTAGAATCCCCACGTGCTGTCTGTCACCCCCATAGAATCCCTATGTTCATACACATGAAAAAAAAAAGACCACCACATACTCACCTCGGTACCGTTCCCTGATGCCCTGCTCTTCCCTCTGCCTCTGGTTTGCTGACTCCGGCAGAAGACAGCTGACGCAATGAGATGACGTCATTGCGTCAGCTGTTACGCTGATTGGTGGAGGAAGTGGCCGGAGGCTTCTCCTCCACCAATGCTGACTGTGCCTAGGAAGACAACGGAGACAGCCAGCGAGTGGGCATGGTGCGGACGGCAGACCTTTGGTTTCCAGCCCCAAGGCTGTCTCGGTCCGCGGGCCGGGCTGAGACAGCCAGAGGGCCGGATGTGGCCCACGGGCTGCACTTTACCCAGGTCTGGATTAGACGATGTAGTTTTTAGTGTGCTGTATTGATCTTGCGTAATTGCAGTGGTGCTGCGGTGTCGGTCCCCATTATACGATTTCTACTCTGCTGAAATTTATGCCACTTTGGTGGTGTCAGGTCCTAATTTTTGGAAATTTGAAGACTCTTAATTGGGTCTCCATCTGCTAGGTTGCCTGTAGTGGAAGAGATGACGGTCCCCATTAAGGCTCATTCTGACTTGCAATGAAATCGGATGAATGCAATCCAATTAAAATTCGGATTGCATTTGGACCAATGTTAGTTTATCTATGCGTTCATTTGCGTTTTTTACAGCTCAGATCGGATCATGATTGGACTGGAAAAAAATTGCAGCATGCTGCGAGTGTAATTGGAAAGCAGATCGCATTCAGCAATAGAAGTCAATGGGTGCAAGGAAAAAAAAAAAAAAAAAAAAAAAAAAAAAAAACACACAGCACTCGGACCAAGCTGTGTACAGTAAAATCACAGCAGCACCCGACAGGATAGAATAGATAAATACATATATACACATAGAATAGATAGGTATAAATATGTCTGATTATATATATATATATATATATATATATATGGTACATAAAAAGCTGGCAATTCAGCAGCCGCATACAGTAAAATCACATAAGGACCTGATAGGATAGAATAAATGGATTACATACAGTGGGTATGAAAAGTATTCAGACCACTTTAAAATTTTCACTCTTTGCTTCACTGCAGCCATTTGGTAAATTCAAAAGAGTTCATTTTTTTCTCAATATACACTCTGCATCCCATCTGGACTAAAAAAAAAACAAGAAATGTAGCAATTTTTGCATATTTTTCTTTTTTTGCATAAGTATTCAGACACTTTGCTCAGTATTGAGTAACAGCAACCTTTTGAGCTAGTACAGCCATGAGTCTTCTTGGGAATGATGCAACAAGTTTTTTTACACCTGGATTTTGGGATCCTCTGACATTCTTCCTTGCACATCCTCTCCAGTTCCATCAGGTTGGATGAGGAAAGTTGGTGGACAGCCATTTTCAGGTCTCTCCAGAGATGTTCATTTGGGTTTAGGTCACGGTTCTGGCTGGGCCAGTCAAAAATGGTAACAGAGTTGTTCTGAAGCCACTCCTTTGTTATTTTAGCGGTGTGCTGATATTAATAGCCTGGGAAGGGGCCATGGACATTGGCTCTTGTGGCTAAAACCTTCAGCTCTCATCCACCCCAGGAAAGGCGCATCTATAAGATGTGACAATTCTGGCACTTAGCCTCACTTCAAGTCCAGAGGTTAGTAATGGAGAGGAGTCTATGAGACACCCCCCATTACTATCCCTATTGTCATATTGTATTAAAAAAAAAAAAGACCAAGTGCAACACAAAAGGATGACGGGAAGGGAGCCAAACTCCAGGGAAGTGTGAACCCCTAAGCAGATCTAAAGTCACCCTAAATGTCCCTATATAGGATCTGCACCTATCACCGAGCAGGAACCTAATCCCTGCCTGACCCTGGCAATAAGCTCTGCTTAGGGAAGGATGGAGTGAGCGCTACTCAATCACTGCTACAACTACAGACAGATGGGGTAGACAATCAAGGGGGAACACTTATGCTGAGTAGATTCAGAGAGATAACACAGATATCCTCAAACAGCACTAAAGAGGAAGATAGCTGACTGCTATAGCTCCAAGCCTCAACAGGGGGAAATGGAAATATCACCGGCAATTCCCAGCAGCAGGCTGGAAGTCTATAAACACCCAGGTCCAGGTGTGTCAATTAGAGCTGGAGAAAGGTTGCCACTGGGTCAAAGAGTCAGAACAGTTAAGAAGGTGTCTGCAAAGCCAAATGCAGAGACCTCCTGCAGCTAGATGCAGTGAGACTGTCTGCAGCTTCTGACAAACCCCTGACAGTACCCACACCCCCCTTCTACGAATGACCTCCAGACACTCAGGACCAGGTTTGTTGGGATAAGAGGTGTGAAATTAACGAACCAGCCTGGGGACGTTCACCTCTGATGCCGAGACCCACATCCTTTCCTCTGGACCGTAAACCTTCCAGTGCACCAAGTATTGTAGGGAACAATGTTGGAGACAAGAATCTACAATCCTCAAAATCTGAAACTTGAGATTTCCATCAACCATTATTGGGGGCGGCGGTAGGGGTGAGGGCTCTAGAAATTCCACATACTTCTTGAGCAAAGACCTGTGAAAGACAAAGTGGATCTTAAAGGGAACCTGTAACTCCTGTAATATAATGTATTCCAGGGCCTCATTATCCTCTCACTGCAGTAACTCCTGTAATATAATGTATTCCTGGGCCTCATTATCCCCTCACTGCAGTAACTCCTGTAATATAATGTATTCCTGGGCCTCATTATCCCCTCACTACTGTAACTCCTGTAATATAATGTATTCCTGGGCCGCATTATCCCCTCACTGCAGTAACTGATGTAATATAATGTATTCCTGGGCCTCATTATCCCCTCACTGCAGTCACTCCTGTAATATAATGTATTCCTGGGCATCATTATTCCCTCACTGCAGTAACTCCTGTAATATAATGTATTCCTGGGCGTCATTATCCCCTCACTGCAGTAACTCCTGTAATATAATGTATTCCTGGTGTAGTGTTTCACCCACTACGTGTCTTGGGGGACACTCGCTTGGCAGCAGAATAACCATAGACAGGCACGTTTTTTCCAGATAAACAGTCCATTCCGGTTTATTAACGTCATAAACCGTATCTCAAACAGTTCATTATACCGCCATATCAGCATATAACATACGGTTTTACATTGCCTTTAGTGGTCAGACTGGTATCTGTCCAGTCACCGGGTGACTGCACAGTTCAGCAACTGTCCTATGTTAGCGCACACAGTTCTTTTCCCCATACCAGGGGTTACCTCTTCGGAGCTCCTGCTCCACAGGTTGACTCCACATCAGTCCAAGGTCCACAACAGAACCGTCCAGGTCAATGGTCTCACAGTGCTTCCAGGACGACTCCACTCCCAGGAGCCTCCAACACTGACTGTCCAGGTCGACGGTCTCACAGTGCTTACAGGACGACTCCACTCCCAGGAGCCTCCAACACTGACCATCCGGGTCGACGGTCTCACAGTCTACTCCGTGCCAAAGCCCAATCATGTGCTATTCAGGAATTCCCAGGATTTCCAACACAGGCTTCCAGGGCCTTGCACTTGGACCATACAGATCCAAACACAGGAACCACACAGGAACATGTGACCCACACCCTGGTCACATTACATACCTGTAACCACTCCCTTGGGTGGGAGTGTGGGTGTGTGTGGCTAGTTTGTCCCGCCCATCTCACAACTAGCCCTGCCAATCTCCCATTAGAACTTACACATTTACATGTGGGACTACAGGTCCCAGACCACAACATAACTTTAGATTGACAGCGCAGAGTGTCCTCCTCTGCGACACACATACCGGCCATCTACAATTCTGCCAGTCACTGTTTCATCACATTTATGCCTCCAAGCGCATCTTGAAGCATACACACAGCGCCCCCTGGCTGTAACACTGGTCACTGCACCACATACCTCCCCCCTTTGTTCAACCCTATTGGGGTGGACACATGACATAAACCCGTGGTTCCGATACCGGGAACCCATGTCACCTTTGATAGGCCTCTCCCGCCCCCAGCGGTCAGTTTGTCGGCCTTGGGCTTCAACCCTTGAGTCACCATCTGTCTGTGTCAGCAGACCCTTTTTGGTCAACCCACTTACAGTCGAGCTGACGGTCTGAGTCTGACCCTTCGCTACTACGTCTGCTACCAGGTTTCCCACCTGGGTCACTCAGCCTCAAGCCAACAGAGGAGTCACTACTTTGAACTCTTCTATTCTTTAGGGTACCTTTTCGTACCTCCATACCCTGGGTTGGAAGTGGTCGCCATCTTATATTCTGCAGCTGTTTATTAATCTTCAGACGTTCCAGTCTTAGCTGCTCTATCTCTTTTAGATACGTCACCCGGTATTCAAGAAGTACTCGAATGTTCCTAAGGCTATCTACTGAGCCAATTACAACAAATGGAACCATCTCATCTTCACCAGTTACCTGGACTTCACCAACATCTGGAATCCTCACTCTTGCCACACCGGATCTATTCACCAGGTAGTGCATCACTTTACCAAACCTACCAATGACTTTCCCCACCAGATTTCTGGGTACTCGAACGACATCTTCCACAAAGCCCAGCCGACTTTGCACTTTCCTGGCATGCTCCAAACATCGAGCTGCTTCCTTGTTCCTTAACAGTATCCTTTGTTTCATGTGAAGACATTGTAGGTGCATATCCTTCAGGATAGCCACCCGCTTCACTGTGACTTCCTTAGTCGACAGTATCATCAACTGTTTAGTCTCTGGGGCCCAGTTCACACCATTCGCTTCGACCCCCTTCTTAAAGGCCTCATGCACACCTTCACCGTTACAGGCTTCTTGCACATCTTCGGGTACATCCATCACACACTTGAATAGCGGGGTCTCACTCTCTTCATGGACGGGCGGCTCCCGTTTTACCTCGGACCTTTCCATCAAGACATGTGCCGCGACCGGACAACTGTCTTGTTCTGCTTTTAGCGCCAATTCTTCCTCCGCTTCACACTTCTCAACATTCCTTGCCAAGATGGACATCTGCAGCTCTGCCTTGTTATCACTCAGGCATGGCTGCTGTACGTCTCTGACCCGTAACTTCTCCTCTTGGAGAAGACCTCTTACTGCTTCTCGGAGCACTACCACATTTTCGCCTAAGGCCTTATTCACACTGTGCGACGCTGTCAGGTGACCTCTGAGCTCAGAGACGTCCTTCTCCAGCTCATCCAACCTGTTCTCCGCCATTTGTCTCAGGGCCTTTTCTTGTTCCAGATGCCCTTTCAGTGTTTTTAATTCAGCCTGTAAATCTGCCACCATTTCCTTCTCATGAGATAATCCTTTAGCAATTTCCTGGAACCGCTGTGCTTCCTTCGCTACAAGCTGGGCCTTGACTGCTGAGAGCTCGGACTCCAGGTGACGCACCTGATCCAGCTGCGCAGAGTTGGCGACTTCCATGCTCGCCACTTTCAAACTTTCCTGTGCCAGCTGTTGACAGACCTTTTCACGCTCTTTTTCAAGCTTTGTACGTGCGCTTCTACCTGGCGAAAGCTGTCGGCTTGCTCTTTCCATGTGCACATTTCCTTGGTCAGCTTGTCAACTTTATCCTCTAGTTGTCGGGTGATAGCGGTCGAATTAGACAGCTTCTCCTGCAGGCTCTCTATTTTACTTTGGAGTTGTTCTCCAACTGAGATACCAGCTGTTGGAGCCCTACCACCACCCAGGGAGAGTTTTACATTTCCTACTTCCTCGGCTACTTCAGTGCTGAGTTTTGTCAAGGACAAAGTGTCTTTTATCTCAAGGACATTATCTTTGTTGGCACCTGTCCCTGTCTCCTCTTTATCACTCTTCTCCGAGGGTGCAATTTGTTCAGTTTTCCTCTTTTACATCTCCGGCGACTGGATTAGGTTCTGCTATTTATACCAGAGTCAGTCTTACTACCCTCTTTTCCACTTTCGTCACCGTCTGAATGGGAGTCACCACCTAAACAGGTCACATTTTCTGGTATGGCTGCCCCCGCCATCCTGACATCACCTTGTGGAGCACTGTCATTCCCCTGTCTCAGTGTTTCTGTCAGCACACCATTGTACTCAGTCCTAGCGGTTGCTACTGACAAGGACACGTCACAATCACCCCCGGAGTCTGTGTCACACCCCACAGTATGGTGAACCCTCAAGTTCCTTTCTAATAGGGTGTCAGCTTCACAGGTTTCATTTCCCACATCACTGTCAGTCATTTTGGGGTACACGTCAGGTGACATCATGTCGGTAAGTTGGGCAGACAAACCCTTCATACTGGTCACCCCAATGTCTGACCCGTCAATTCTGGGATGTATTTCTGACTTAACGTATGCCCCTGCAACAACAGAGAGACTTCCATCCTCCTGCTGTAGAGGAACACCCTCTTTCCACAAATCCGAGAACAACCTATAGTCCCGGCCTACTATCACCGGACAAGGTAAGTTTGGAACTATGGCGGCCTCCAGACTTGAATGGCCGCTGACCATCTCGAGTTGCACTAAGGCCACTGAATAAATCTTAGTGTCCCCATGGATGCATGTGACCTCAATCTTCCTTTCAGATATTACAAATTTATGCTCTACAGCCCTTACTAGGGTCACAGAGCTCCCCGAATCTACCAGACCAAATACCTCTTCTACGTCTGCGTTCAATTCTAGTACACATCCACGTAACCTCTTCCCGGATGAGTAGTTCATAGAGCAGATTGGACACACATAGTACAATTGCCCCAGGCAACAGTTCGATGATGCATTCACTGCCGCCTCTTTTCCTGCCACCACCTCCATTTGGGTTACTGCCCCCATTTGGGAATCTGCCCCCTTTAGGTTCACTACCCCCTTTTGGGCAACTACACTCTTTTGGGATACCGCCCCTTTTTGGGACTCCACCCCTTTTTTACCAACCATCCCTGTTTGGGTTACCGCCCCCTTTTTTTTGGGGGGGGGACACCACACTATTAGGGACACCACCCCTTCTCTGGGGTACACCCAACGGTACTCTCAGGCACCAGTTCACACACGTCTCTTTGGGTCGCACTGGCCCTTTAAGAGTCTGCAAAAAGAAAAAAAAAATAACTTTTTTTTTTTTCAATTCTCCAGCTCCTGCTGGTAATCACAAGCCGCTGCTGCTGAACCTCTTGCTGCAACTGCACTCCACCGCAGACTTCGTGGACCCGCCGATCCACAGCAAGACGCTTGCACCTTCGTAACCCCGCCGAGTTACAGCAAGACGCTTGTCACCTTCGTAACCCCGCCGAGTTACAGCAAACTTTGTATTGGGGAACCATTCTGCCCGCATTCGAAACACCAATTGTAGCGTTTCACCCACTACGTGTCTTGGGGGACACTAGCTTGGCAGCAGAATAACCATAGACAGGCACGTTTTTTCCAGATAAACAGTCCATTCCGGTTTATTAACGTTATAAACCGTATCTCAAACAGTTCATTATACCGCCATATCAGCATATCACATACAGTTTTACATTGCCTTTAGTGGTCAGACTGGTATCTCTCCAGTCACCGGGTGACTGCACAGTTCAGCAACTGTCCTATGTTAGCGCACACAGTTCTTTTCCCCATACCAGGGGTTACCTCTTCGGAGCTCCTGCTCCACGTCAGTCCAAGGTCCACAACAGGACAGTCCAGGTCGATGGTCTCACAGTGCTTCCAGGACGACTCCACTCCCAGGAGCCTCCAACACTGACTGTCCAGGTCGACGGTCTCACAGTGCTTCCAGGACGACTCCATTCCCAGGAGCCTCCAACACTGACCATCCAGGTCGACGGTCTCACAGTCTACTCAGTGCCAGAGCCCAACCATGTGCTATTCAGGAATTCCCGGGATTTCCAACACAGGCTTCCAGGGCCTTGCACTTGGACCATACAGATCCAAACACAGGAACCACACAGGAACATGTGACCCACACCCTGGTCACATTACATACCTGTAACCACTCCCTTGGGTGGGAGTGTGGGTGTGTGTGGCTAGTTTGTCCCGCCCATCTCACACAACTAGCCCTGCCAATCTCCCATTAGAACTTACACATTTACATGTGGGACTACAGGTCCCAGACCACAACATAACTTTAGATTGACAGCGCAGAGTGTCCTCCTCTGCGACACACATACCGGCCATCTACAATTCTGCCAGTCACTGTTTCATCACATTTATGCCTCCAAGCGCATCTTGAAGCATACACACAGCGCCCCCTGGCTGTAACACTGGTCACTGCACCACACTGGGCATCATTATCCCCTCTGCAGTAACTCATGTAATATAATGTATTCCAGGGCCTCATTATCCCCTCACTGCAGTAACTCCTGTAATATAATGTAATCCTGGTTCTCATTATCCCCTCACTGCAGTAACTGATGTAATATAATGTATTCCTGGGCATCATTATCCCCTCACTGCAGTAACTCATGTAATATAATGTATTCCAGGGCCTCATTATCCCCTCACTGCAGTAACTCCTGTAATATAATGTAATCCTGGTTCTCATTATCCCCTCACTGCGGTAACTGATGTAATATAATGTATTCCTGGGCCTCATTATCCCCTCACTGCAGTAACTGATGTAATATAATGTATTCCTGGGCCTCATTATCCCCTCACTGCAGTAACTGATGCAATATAATGTATTCCTGGGCATCATTATCCCCTCACTGCAGTAACTCATGTAATATAATGTATTCCAGGGCCTCATTATCCCCTCACTGCAGTAACTCCTGTAATATAATGTAATCCTGGTTCTCATTATCCCCTCACTGCGGTAACTGATGTAATATAATGTATTCCTGGGCCTCATTATCCCCTCACTGCGGTAACTGATGTAATATAATGTATTCCTGGGCCTCATTATCCCCTCACTGCAGTATCTCCTGTAATAACAGGTATTCCTGAGCCTCATTATCCCCTCACTGCAGTAACTCCTGTAATATAATGTATTCCTGGGCCTCATTACACCCTCACTGCAGTAACTCCTATAATATAATGCATTCCTGGGCCTCATTATCCCCTCACTGCAGTAACTCCTGTAACATAATGTATTCCTGGGCCTCATTACCCCCTCACTGCAGTAACTCATGTAATATAATGTATTCCTGGGCTTCATTACCCCCTCACTGCAGTAACTCATGTACTATAATGTATTCCTGGGCCTCATTATCCCCTCACTGCAGTAACTCATGAAATATAATGTATTCCTGAGCCTCATTATCCCATCACTGCAGTAAATCCTGTAATATAATGTATTCCTGAGCCTCATTATCCCCTCACTGCTGTAACTCATGTAATATAATGTATTCCTGGGCCTCATTATCCTCTCACTGCAGTAACTCATGTAATATAATGTATTTGCAGCGCCCCAGAGATCTGGTCGTTGCAGTATGACACTATGCTACTAAGGGGAGTGATGGTACGTCTGATGGCACTGAAGGAATTCTACTGACCAGGTATCACCAGCACACATTACACTTCACACTCCGGCCACTAGGGGGAGCAAAAGGCTTTATTTATTGGGCCACTCCTCACACTGGTAAAACAAGGGGTTGGATAGGAAGTTAGTCAGAAGCTGACTGGGTTGGATTCAGGCAACATCCCGTGGCAGGGGGTGTTGCAGGGAGAAGACACAGGGGGGTCCCTGTCAGGCGTGGGAACCTAGCAGGTGCCTAGCGAACAGAGCAAAACATTACAGAACCGTGCCTGCACACCCCGCGGCGGTATCCTAAGAAAGAGACACGAAAGGAAGGATATTGTGGAACAGTGAGAAACGAGATCAAGCACAAAGGAGAACCAGTAGGAGTCGTGCCGTGCCGTGAGAATGAGGCAACATCCTACTGAGGCGCGTAGCCGGTGGCCGGAACACCGCGGAAGTAACTGACTCTAGGCCTTACTTCAAACTCCGCAGGACAGTTAATTATAGGTTGGCTGTCTACCTTAAATTTCCTACGAAGACATAGGGGGCAACGCGTGGAGAGGGGCGTCTCTAGCGTCCCGGAAGAGCTCCGAGCCTTCCCGTCATACGGGTGCGTCCTAGCCATAACATACTGGGGGACGAAAAACTAGTAACATCTGGAACAAGCGAGAGAGAATTAGAACATACGAACGAGAACAGAAGCTCTGAGGACTATTCTGAATGCTCAGCAGGGTAGCACTACAACACACAGGCGCTAGTGGTAGGCACTGATTTCCACCTGCAAAGGGAGCTCTGGAAGTGCCCATCGGACCGGTCGGTCTCAGATAGCGCTGTTAAGCGTGCTCTGGATTGAGGATCCTGAAGTCTACAGTAAAGAGGTAAAGAGACTGCAACCTTGTGTCCTCGTTATTGACTGCACCTCATACCATCGCCATCCACTTTACTGGGAAGCCCTGGGGACATACTTCACCTGTGGGATGGTATACCATCTAGCTGCCATTCCATCACCCCAGCGGACCCCACAGCAGCGTCGGTCACCCTGACCGAACACCACAGGTGGCGTCACGAAACCTTGACAGACTCCTATCACCTTTTATTGGACGCCCCTTAGCAGGGTCACGGACCGGGTCTAGCCACCGTGACAGCCTCAGAACCGAATCAGAGAGGCCCGGTACCGAGAACTCGTGGCCCTGTGTCTGGGAGCGCTCCATATTCCTGGGCCTCATTTCCCCCTCACTGCAGTAACTCCTGTAATATAATGTATTCCTGGGCCTCATTATCCCCTCACTGCAGTAACTCCTGTAATATAATGTATTCCTGGGTCTCATTATCCCCCCACCACAGTAACTCCTGTAATATAATGTATTCCTGGTCCTCATTATCCCCTCACTGCAGTAACTCCTGTAATATAATGTATTCCTGGGCCTCATTATCCCCTCACTGCAGTAACTCCTGTAATATAATGTATTCCTGGGCCTCATTATCCCCTCACTGCAGTAACTCCTGTAATATAATGTATTCCTGGGCCTCATTATCCCCTCACCACAGTAACTCCTGTAATATAATGTATTCCTGGTCCTCATTATCCCCTCACTGCAGTAACTCCTGTAATATAATGTATTCCTGGGCCTCATTATCCCCTCACTGCAGTAACTCCTGTAATATAATGTATTCCTGGGCCTCATTATCCCCTCACTGCAGTAACTCCTGTAATATAATGTATTCCTGGGCCTCATTATCCCCTCACTGCAGTAACTCCTGTAATATAATGTATTCCTGGGCCTCATTATCCCCTCACTGCAGTAACTCCTATAATATAATGTATTCCTGGGTCTCATTATCCCCTCACTGCAGTAACTCCTGTAATATAATGTATTCCTGGGCCTCATTATCCCCTCACTGCAGTAACTCCTGTAATATAATGTATTCCTGGGCCTCATTATCCCCTCACTGCAGTAACTCCTGTAATATAATGTATTCCTGGGCCTCATTATCCCCCCACCACAGTAACTCCTGTAATATAATGTATTCCTGGGCCTCATTATCCCCTCACTGCAGTAACTCCTATAATATAATGTATTCCTGGGCCTCATTATCCCCTCACTGCAGTAACTCCTGTAATATAATGTATTCCTGGGCCTCATTATCCCCCCACCACAGTAACTCCTGTAATATAATGTATTCCTGGGCCTCATTATCCCCTCACTGCAGTAACTCCTGTAATATAATGTATTCCTGGGCCTCATTATCCCCCCACCGCAGTAACTCCTGTAATATAATGTATTCCTGGGCCTCATTATCCCCTCACTGCAGTAACTCCTATAATATAATGTATTCCTGGGCCTCATTATCCCCTCACTGCAGTAACTCCTGTAATATAATGTATTCCTGGGCCTCATTATCCCCCCACCACAGTAACTCCTGTAATATAATGTATTCCTGGGCCTCATTATCCCCTCACTGCAGTAACTGCTGTAATATAATGTATTCCTGGGCCTCATTATCCCCTCACTGCAGTAACTGCTGTAATATAATGTATTCCTGGGCCTCATTATCCCCTCACTGCAGTAACTGCTGTAATATAATGTATTCCTGGGCCTCATTATCCCCTCACTGCAGTAACTCATGTAATATAATGTATTCCTGGGCCTCATTATCCCCTCACTGCAGTAACTGATGGTAGCGTCTAGATTGGAGTTGATTTCTTGAGGGGGAGGAGTGATTCCTTGAAATCATGATGTCACCGGAAGGGGCGGGGCCTCCTTTATTGACGAGCCGATAGCAAGGGAGGAAGCTGGTGCTGGAGAAGAGACGCGGGAAATGAGAGGCTGCAGCATGGAGCAGTGTGGAGAGGACAGGGGGGGCCGCAGCATGGAGGTGAGGAGAGGAACGAGGGGCAGCAGCATGGAGCCGTGTGAGGAGAGGACCGAGGGGGCTGCAGTGTGGAGCCGTGTGAGGAGAGGACCGGGGGGCTGCAGTGTGGAGCTGTGTGAGGAGAGGACCGGGGGGCTGCAGTGTGGAGCCGTGTGAGGAGAGGACCGGGGGGGCTGCAGTGTGGAGCCGTGTGAGGAGAGGACCGAGGGGGCTGCACTATGGAGAGGACCTGGGGGGGTGCAGTGTGGAGCCGTGTGAGGAGAGGACCGGGGGGCTGCAGTGTGGAGCCGTGAGAGGAGAGGACCGAGGGGGCTGCACTATGGAGAGGACCTGGGGGGGTGCAGTGTGGAGCCGTGTGAGGAGAGGAGCGGGGGGCTGCAGTGTGGAGCCGTGTGAGGAGAGGACCGAGGGGCTGCAGTGTGGAGAGGACCGGGGGGGCTGCAGTGTGGAGCCGTGTGAGGAGAGGACCGAGGGGGCTGCAGTGTGGAGCCGTGTGAGGAGAGGACCGAAAGGCTGCAGTGTGGAGCCGTGTTTGGAGAGGACCGAGGGGCTGCAGTGTGGAGCAGTGTGAGGAGAGGACCGGGGGGGCTGCAGCGTGGAGCCGTGTGAGAGGACCGGGGGGCTGCAGCGTGGAGCCGTGTGAGGAGAGGACCGAGGGGCTGCAGTGTGGAGCCGTGTGAGGAGAGGACCGGGGGGCTGCAGCGTGGAGCCGTGTGAGGAGAGGACCGGGGGGCTGCCGCATGGAGCAGTGTGGAGAGGACAGGGGGGCCGCAGCATGGAGCCGTATAAGGAGAGGATCGGGGGGGCTGCAGTGAGGAGAGGACTGGGGGGCCGCAGCATGGAGCCGTGTGAGGAGAGGACCGAGGGGGCTGCAGTGTGGAGAGGACCGAGGGGCTGCAGTGTGGAGCCGTGTGAGGAGAGGACCGAGGGGCTGCAGTGTGGAGCCGTGTGAGGAGAGGACCGGGGGGCTGCAGCGTGGAGCCGTGTGAGGAGAGGACCGGGGGGCTGCAGCGTGGAGCCGTGTGAGGAGAGGACCGGGGGGCTGCAGCGTGGAGCCGTGTGAGGAGAGGATCGGGGGGCCGCAGTGTGGAGCCGCGTGAGGAGGGGCCACAGTGTGGAGCCGTGTGAGGAGAGGACTGGGGGGCTGCAGCGTGGAGCCGTGTGAGGAGAGGACCAGGGGGCTGCAGCGTGGAGCAGTGTGAGGAGAGGACCGGGGGGCTGCAGCGTGGAGCCGTGTGAGGAGAGGATCGGGGGGCTGCTGCGTGGAGCCGTGTGAGAGGACCGGGGGGCTGCAGCGTGGAGCTGTGTGAGGAGAGGACCGGGGGGCCGCAGTGTGGAGCCATGTGAGGAGAGGACCGAGGGGCCGCAGTGTGGAGCCGTATGAGGAGAGGACCGAGGGGCTGCAGTGAGGAGAGGACCGGAGGGCTGCAGCGTGGAGCCGTGTGAGGAGAGGACCAGGGGGCTGCAGTGTGGAGAGGACCGGGGGGCTGCAGTGAGGAGAGGACCGAGGGGCCGCAGCATGGAGCCGTGTGAGGAGAGGACCGGGGGGCTGCAGCGTGGAGCCGTGTGAGGAGAGAACCGAGGGGCTGCAGTGAGGAGAGGACCGGGGGGCCGCAGCATGGAGCCGTGTGAGGAGAGGACCGGGGGGCTGCAGTGTGGAGCCGTGTGAGGAGAGGACGGGGGGGCTGCAGTGTGGAGAGGACCGGGGGGCTGCAGCGTGGAGCCGTGTGAGGAGAGGACCGAGGGGCTGCAGCGTGGAGCCGTGTGAGGAGAGGACCGGGGGGCTGCAGCGTGGAGCCATGTGAGGAGAGGACCGGGGGGGGGCTGCAATGAGGAGAGGACTGAGGGGCCGCAGCATGGAGCCGTGTGAGGAGAGGATCGGGGGGGCTGCAGTGTGGAGAGGACCGAGGGGCTGCAGTGTGGAGCCGTCTGAGGAGAGGACCGAGGGGCTGCAGTGTGGAGCCGTGTGAGGAGAGGACCGAGAGGCTGCAGTGTGGAGCAGTGTGAGGAGAGGACCGGGGAGCTGCAGTGTGAGGAGAGGACCGGGGGGCTGCAGCGTGGAGCCGTGTGAGGAGAGGACCGGGGGGCTGCAGTGTGGAGCCGTGTGAGGAGAGGACGGGGGGGCTGCAGTGTGGAGAGGACCGGGGGGCTGCAGTGTGGAGCCGTATGAGGAGGACCGAGGGGCTGCAGTGAGGAGAGGACCGGGGGGCCACAGCATGGAGCCGTGTGAGGAGAGGACCGGGGGGCTGCAGCGTGGAGCCGTGTGAGGAGAGGATCGGGGGGCCGCAGTGTGGAGCCGCGTGAGGAGGGGCTGCAGTGTGGAGCCGCGTGAGGAGAGGACTGGGGGGCTGCAGTGTGGAGCCGTGTGAGGAGAGGACCGGGGGGCTGCAGCGTGGAGCCGTTTGAGGAGAGGACCCGGGGCTGCAGCGTGGAGCCGTGTGAGAGGACCGGGGGGCTGCAGCGTGGAGCTGTGTAAGGAGAGGACCGGGGGGCCGCAGTGTGGAGCCGTGTGAGGAGAGGACCGAGGGGCCGCAGTGTGGAGCCGTGTGAGGAGAGGACCGAGGGGCTGCAGTGAGGAGAGGACCGGGGGGCTGCAGCGTGGAGCCGTGTGAGGAGAGGACCGGGGGGCTGCAGTGTGGAGCCGTGTGAGGAGAGGACCGAGGGGCTGCAGCGTGGAGCCGTGTGAGGAGAGGACCGGGGGGCTGCAGCATGGAGCCGTGTGAGGAGAGGACCGAGGGGCTGCAGCGTGGAGCCGTGTGAGGAGAGGACCGGGGGGCTGCAGCGTGGAGCCGTGTGAGGAGAGGACCGGGGGGCTGCAGCGTGGAGCCGTGTGAGGAGAGGACCGAGGGGCTGCAGCGTGGAGCCATGTGAGGAGAGGACCGGGGGGCTGCAGCGTGGAGCCGTGTGAGGAGAGGACCAGGGGGCTGCAGCGTGGAGCCGTGTGAGGAGAGGACCGGGGGGCTGCAGCGTGGAGCCGTGTGAGGAGAGGACCGAGGGGCTGCAGTGAGGAGAGGACCAGGGGGCCGCAGCATGGAGCCGTGTGAGGAGAGAACGGGGGGCTGCAGTGTGGAGCCGTGTGAGGAGAGAACGGGGGGGCTGCAGTGTGGAGAGGACCGGGGGGCTGCAGCGTGGAGCCGTGTGAGGAGAGGACCGGGGGGCTGCAGCGTGGAGCCGTGTGAGGAGAGGACCGGGGGGCTGCAGTGAGGAGAGGACCGGGGGGCTGCAGCATGGAGCCGTGTGAGGAGAGGACCGAGGGGCTGCAGCGTGGAGCCGTGTGAGGAGAGGACCGGGGGGCTACAGCGTGGAGCCGTGTGAGGAGAGGACCGGGGGGGGGCTGCAATGAGGAGAGGACTGAGGGGCCGCAGCATGGAGCCGTGTGAGGAGAGGATCGGGGGGGCTGCAGTGTGGAGAGGACCGAGGGGCTGCAGTGTGGAGCCGTCTGAGGAGAGGACCGAGGGGCTGCAGTGTGGAGCCGTGTGAGGAGAGGACCGAGAGGCTGCAGTGTGGAGCAGTGTGAGAGGACCGGGGAGCTGCAGTGTGAGGAGAGGACCGGGGGGCTGCAGCGTGGAGCCGTGTGAGGAGAGGACCGGGGGGCTGCAGTGTGGAGCCGTGTGAGGAGAGGACGGGGGGGCTGCAGTGTGGAGAGGACCGGGGGGCTGCAGTGTGGAGCCGTATGAGGAGGACCGAGGGGCTGCAGTGAGGAGAGGACCGGGGGGCCACAGCATGGAGCCGTGTGAGGAGAGGACCGGGGGGCTGCAGCGTGGAGCCGTGTGAGGAGAGGATCGGGGGGCCGCAGTGTGGAGCCGCGTGAGGAGGGGCTGCAGTGTGGAGCCGCGTGAGGAGAGGACTGGGGGGCTGCAGTGTGGAGCCGTGTGAGGAGAGGACCGGGGGGCTGCAGCGTGGAGCCGTTTGAGGAGAGGACCCGGGGCTGCAGCGTGGAGCCGTGTGAGAGGACCGGGGGGCTGCAGCGTGGAGCTGTGTAAGGAGAGGACCGGGGGGCCGCAGTGTGGAGCCGTGTGAGGAGAGGACCGAGGGGCCGCAGTGTGGAGCCGTGTGAGGAGAGGACCGGGGGGCTGCAGTGAGGAGAGGACCGGGGGGCTGCAGCATGGAGCCGTGTGAGGAGAGGACCGAGGGGCTGCAGCGTGGAGCCGTGTGAGGAGAGGACCGGGGGGCTACAGCGTGGAGCCGTGTGAGGAGAGGACCGGGGGGGGGGCTGCAATGAGGAGAGGACTGAGGGGCCGCAGCATGGAGCCGTGTGAAGAGAGGATCGGGGGGGGCTGCAGTGTGGAGCCGTGTGAGGAGAGGACCGAGGGGCTGCAGCGTGGAGCCGTGTGAGGAGAGGACCGAGGGGCTGCAGCGTGGAGCCGTGTGAGGAGAGGACCGAGGGGCTGCAGCGTGGAGCCGTGTGAGGAGAGGACCAGGGGGGCTGCAGCGTGGAGCCGTGTGAGGAGAGGACCGGGGGGCTGCAGCGTGGAGCCGTGTGAGGAGAGGACCGGGGGGCCGCAGCGTGGAGCCGTGTGAGGAGAGGACCGGGGGGCCGCAGCGTGGAGCCGTGTGAGGAGAGGACCGGGGGGCTGCAGCATGGAGCCGTGTGAGGAGAGGACCGAGGGGCTGCAGCGTGGAGCCGTGTGAGGAGAGGACCGAGGGGCTGCAGCGTGGAGCCGTGTGAGGAGAGGACCGGGGGGCTGCAGCGTGGAGCCGTGTGAGGAGAGGACCGGGGGGCAGCAGCGTGGAGCCGTGTGAGGAGAGGACCGGGGGGCCGCAGCGTGGAGCCGTGTGAGGAGAGGACCGGGGGGCTGCAGCGTGGAGCCGTGTGAGGAGAGGACCGGGGGGCTGCAGTGAGGAGCCGTGTGAGGAGAGGACCGGGGGGCTGCAGCGTGGAGCCGTGTGAGGAGAGGACCGGGGGGCTGCAGTGAGGAGCCGTGTGAGGAGAGGACCGGGGGGCTGCTGCGTGGAGCCGTGTGAGAGGACCGGGGGGCTGCAGCGTGGAGCTGTGTGAGGAGAGGACCGGGGGGCCGCAGTGTGGAGCCGTGTGAGGAGAGGACCGAGGGGCCGCAGTGTGGAGCTGTATGAGGAGAGGACCGAGGGGCTGCAGTGAGGAGAGGACCGGAGGGCTGCAGCGTGGAGCCGTGTGAGGAGAGGACCGGGGGGCCGCAGTGTGGAGCCGTCTGAGGAGAGGACTGAGGGGCCGCAGTGTGGAGCCGTATGAGGAGAGGACCGAGGGGCTGCAGTGAGGAGAGGACCGGAGGGCTGCCGCGTGGAGCCGTGTGAGGAGAGGACCGGGGGCTGCAGTGAGGAGAGGACCGGGGGGCTGCAGTATGGAGCTGTGTGAGGAGAGGACCGAGGGGCTGCAGCGTGGAGCCGTGTGAGGAGAGGACCGGGGGGCTGCAGCGTGGAGCCGTGTGAGGAGAGGACCGAGGGGCTGCAGTGAGGAGAGGACCGGGGGGCTGCAGCGTTGAGCCGTGTGAGGAGAGGACCGAGGGGCTGCAGCGTGGAGCCGTGTGAGGAGAGGACCGGGGGCTGCAGCGTGGAGCCGTGTGAGGAGAGGACCGGGGGGCTGCAGCGTGGAGCCGAGTGAGGAGAGGACCGGGGGGCTGCAGCGTGGAGCCGTGTGAGGAGAGGACCGAGGGGCTGCAGTGAGGAGAGGACCAGGGGGCCGCAGCATGGAGCCATGTGAGGAGAGAACGGGGGGGCTGCAGTGTGGAGCCGTGTGAGGAGAGAACGGGGGGGCTGCAGCGTGGAGCCGTGTGAGGAGAGGACCGGGGGGCTGCAGCGTGGAGCCGTGTGAGAAGAGGACCGGGGGGCTGCAGTGAGGAGAGGACCGGGGGCTGCAGCATGGCGCCGTGTGAGGAGAGGACCGAGGGGCTGCAGCGTGGAGCCGTGTGAGGAGAGGACCGAGGGGCCGCAGTGTGGAGCTGTATGAGGAGAGGACCGAGGGGCTGCAGTGAGGAGAGGACCGGAGGGCTGCAGCGTGGAGCCGTGTGAGGAGAGGACCGGGGGGCCGCAGTGTGGAGCCGTGTGAGGAGAGGACCGAGGGGCCGCAGTGTGGAGCCGTATGAGGAGAGGACCGAGGGGCTGCAGTGAGGAGATGACCGGAGGGCTGCAGCGTGGAGCCGTGTGAGGAGAGGAACGGGGGCTGCAGTGAGGAGAGGACCGGGGGGCTGCAGCATGGAGCTGTGTGAGGAGAGGACCGAGGGGCTGCAGCGTGGAGCCGTGTGAGGAGAGGACCGGGGGCTGCAGCGTGGAGCCGTGTGAGGAGAGGACCGAGGGGCTGCAGTGAGGAGAGGACCGAGGGGCTGCAGCGTGGAGCCGTGTGAGAAGAGGACCGGGGGGCTGCAGCGTTGAGCCGTGTGAGGAGAGGACCGGGGGGCCGCAGCATGGAGCCATGTGAGGAGAGGACCGAGGGGATGCAGCGTGGAGCCGTGTGAGGAGAGGACAGAGGGGCTGCAGCATGGAGCCGTGTGAGGAGAGGACCGAGGGGCTGCAGCGTGGAGCCGTGTGAGGAGAGGACCGAGGGGCTGCAGCGTGGAGCCGTGTGAGAAGAGGACCGGGGGCTGCAGCGTGGAGCAGTGTGAGGAGAGGACCGGGGGGCTGCAGCGTGGAGCCGTGTGAGGAGAGGATCGGGGGGCTGCAGCGTGGAGCCGTGTGAGGAGAGGACCGAGGGGCTGCAGTGAGGAGAGGACCAGGGGGCCGCAGCATGGAGCCATGTGAGGAGAGAACGGGGGGCTGCAGTGTGGAGCCGTGTGAGGAGAGAACGGGGGGCTGCAGTGTGGAGAGGACCGGGGGGCTGCAGCGTGGAGCCGTGTGAGGAGAGGACCGGGGGGCTGCAGCGTGGAGCCGTGTGAGGAGAGGACCGGGGGGCTGCAGTGAGGAGAGGACCGGGGGGCTGCAGCATGGAGCCGTGTGAGGAGAGGACCGAGGGGCTGCAGCGTGGAGCCGTGTGAGGAGAGGACCGGGGGGCTGCAGCGTGGAGCCGTGTGAGGAGAGGACCGGGGGGGGCTGCAATGAGGAGAGGACTGAGGGGCCGCAGCATGGAGCCGTGTGAGGAGAGGATCGGGGGGGCTGCAGTGTGGAGAGGACCGAGCGGCTGCAGTGTGGAGCCGTGTGAGGAGAGGACCGGGGAGCTGCAGTGTGAGGAGAGGACCGGGGGGCTGCAGCGTGGAGCCGTGTGAGGAGAGGACCGGGGGGCTGCAGCGTGGAGCCGTGTGAGAGGACCGGGGGGCTGCAGCGTGGAGCTGTGTAAGGAGAGGACCGGGGGGCCGCAGTGTGGAGCCATGTGAGGAGAGGACCGAGGGGCCGCAGTGTGGAGCCGTGTGAGGAGAGGACCGAGGGGCTGCAGCATGGAGCCGTGTGAGGAGATGACCGGGGGGGCTGCATTGTGGAGCTGTGTGAGGAGAGGACCGAGGGGCTGCAGCATGGAGCCGTGTGTGGAGAGGACCGAGGGGGCTGCAGTGTGGAGAGGACCGGGGGGGCTGCAGTGTGGAGCCGTGTGAGGAGAGGACCGGGGGGCTGCAGTGAGGAGCCGTGTGAGGAGAGGACCGGGGGGCTGCAGTGTGGAGAGGACCGGGGGGGCTGCAGTGTGGAGCCGTGTGAGGAGAGGACCGAGGGGGCTGCAGTGTGGAGCCGTGTGAGGAGAGGACCGAAAGGCTGCAGTGTGGAGCCGCGTTTGGAGAGGACCGAGGAGCTGCAGTGTGGAGCAGTGTGAGGAGAGGACCGGGGGGGCTACAGCGTGGAGCCGTGTGAGAGGACCGGGGGGCTGCAGCGTGGAGCCGTGTGAGGAGAGGACCGAGGGGCTGCAGTGTGGAGCCGTGTGAGGAGAGGACCGGGGGGCTGCAGCGTGGAGCCGTGTGAGGAGAGGACCGGGGGGCTGCCGCATGGAGCAGTGTGGAGAGGACTGGGGGGCCGCAGCATGGAGCCGTATGAGGAGAGGACGGGGGGGGCTGCAGTGAGGAGAGGACTGGGGGGCCGCAGCATGGAGCCGTGTGAGGAGAGGACCGGGGGGGCTGCAGTGTGGAGAGGACCGAGGGGCTGCAGTGTGGAGCCGTGTGAGGAGAGGACCGAGGGGCTGCAGTGTGGAGCCGTGTGAGGAGAGGACCGAGGGGCTGCAGCGTGGAGCCGTGTGAGGAGAGGACCGGGGGGCTGCAGTGTGGAGAGGACCGAGGGGCTGCAGTGTGGAGCCGTGTGAGGAGAGGACCGAGGGGCTGCAGCGTGGAGCCGTGTGAGGAGAGGACCGGGGGGCTGCAGTGTGGAGCCGTGTGAGGAGAGGACCGGGGGGCTGCAGCGTGGAGCCGTGTGAGAGGACCGGGGGGCTGCGGCGTGGAGCCATGTGAGGAGAGGATCAGGGGCCGCAGTGTGGAGCCGCGTGAGGAGGGGCCGCAGTGTGGAGCCGTGTGAGGAGAGGACTGGGGGGCTGCAGCGTGGAGCCGTGTGAGGAGAGGACCGGGGGGCTACAGCGTGGAGCCGTGTGAGGAGAGGATCGGGGGGCTGCTGCGTGGAGCCGTGTGAGAGGACCGGGGGGCTGCAGCGTGGAGCTGTGTGAGGAGAGGACCGGGGGGCCGCAGTGTGGAGCCGTGTGAGGAGAGGACCGAGGGGCCGCAGTGTGGAGCCTTATGAGGAGAGGACCGAGGGGCTGCAGTGAGGAGAGGACCGGAGGGCTGCAGCGTGGAGCCGTGTGAGGAGAGGTCCGGGGGGCTGCAGTGTGGAGAGGACCGGGGGGCTGCAGTGTGGAGCCGTGTGAGGAGAGGACCGAGGGGCTGCAGCGTGGAGCCGGGTGAGAGGACCAGGGGGCTGCAGTGTGGAGAGGACCGGGGGGCTGCAGTGTGGAGAGGACCGAGGGGCCGCAGCATGGAGCCGTGTGAGGAGAGGACCGGGGGGCTGCAGCGTGGAGCCGTGTGAGGAGAGGACCGGGGGGCTGCAGCGTGGAGCCGTGTGAGGAGAGGACCGAGGAGCTGCAGTGAGGAGAGGACCGGGGGGCCGCAGCATGGAGCCGTGTGAGGAGAGGACCGGGGGGCTGCAGTGTGGAGCCGTGTGAGGAGAGGACGGGGGGGGCTGCAGTGTGGAGAGGACCGGGGGCTGCAGTGTGGAGCCGTGTGAGGAGAGGACCGAGGGGCTGCAGCGTGGAGCCGTGTGAGGAGAGGACCGGGGGGCTGCAGTGAGGAGAGGACCGGGGGGCCGCAGCATGGAGCCGTGTGAGGAGAGGACCGGGGGGCTGCAGTGTGGAGCCGTGTGAGGAGAGGACGGGGGGGCTGCAGTGTGGAGAGGACCGGGGGGCTGCAGTGTGGAGCCGTGTGAGGAGAGGACCGAGGGGCTGCAGCGTGGAGCCGTGTGAGGAGAGGACCGGGGGGCTGCAGCGTGGAGCCGTGTGAGGAGAGGACCGGGGGGCTGCAGTGAGGAGAGGACCGGGGGGATGCAGCATGGAGCCGTGTGAGGAGAGGACCGAGGGGCTGCAGTGTGGAGCCGTGAGAGGAGAGGACCGAGGGGCTGCAGCGTGGAGCCGTGTGAGAAGAGGACCGGGGGGCTGCAGTGAGGAGAGGACCGGGGGGCCGCAGCATGGAGCCGTGTGAGGAGAGGACCGGGGGGCTGCAGTGTGGAGCCGTGTGAGGAGAGGACGGGGGGGCTGCAGTGTGGAGAGGACCGGGGGGCTGCAGTGTGGAGCCGTGTGAGGAGAGGACCGAGGGGCTGCAGCGTGGAGCCGTGTGAGGAGAGGACCGGGGGGCTGCAGCGTGGAGCAGTGTGAGGAGAGGACCGGGGGCTGCAGTGAGGAGAGGATCGGGGGGCTGCAGCATGGAGCCGTGTGAGGAGAGGACCGAGGGGCTGCAGCGTGGAGCCGTGTGAGGAGAGGACCGGGGGGCTGCAGCGTGGAGCCGTGTGAGGAGAGGACTGAGGGGCCGCAGCATGGAGCCGTGTGAGGAGAGGATCGGGGGGGCTGCAGTGTGGAGAGGACCGAGGGGCTGCAGCGTGGAGCCGTGTGAGGAGAGGACCGGGGGGCTGCAGTGAGGAGAGGACCGGGGGGCTGCAGCATGGAGCCGTGTGAGGAGAGGACCGAGGGGCTGCAGCGTGGAGCCGTGTGAGGAGAGGACCGGGGGGCTGCAGCGTGGAGCCGTGTGTGAGGAGAGGACCCAGGGGCTGCAGTGAGGAGAGGACCGAGGGGCTGCAGCGTGGAGCTGTGTGAGGAGAGGACCGGGGGGCTGCAGCGTTGAGCCGTGTGAGGAGAGGACCGAGGGGCTGCAGTGAGGAGAGGACCGGGGGGCCGCAGCATGGAGCCATGTGAGGAGAGGACCGAGGGGCTGCAGTGTGGAGCCGTGTGAGGAGAGGACCGAGGGGCTGCAGCGTGGAGACGTGTGAGGAGAGGACCGGGGGGCTGCAGTGAGGAGAGGACCGGGGGGCCGCAGCATGGAGCCGTGTGAGGAGAGGACCGGGGGGCTGCAGTGTGGAGCCGTGTGAGGAGAGGACGGGGGGGCTGCAGTGTGGAGAGGACCGGGGGGCTGCAGTGTGGAGCCGTGTGAGGAGAGGACCGAGGGGCTGCAGCGTGGAGCCGTGTGAGGAGAGGACCGGGGGGCTGCAGCGTGGAACCGTGTGAGGAGAGGACCGGGGGGCTGCAGTGAGGAGAGGACCGGGGGCTGCAGCATGGAGCCGTGTGAGGAGAGGACCGAGGGGCTGCAGTGTGGAGCCGTGTGAGGAGAGGACCGAGGGGCTGCAGCGTGGAGCCCTGTGAGGAGAGGACCGGGGGGCTGCATTGAGGAGAGGACCGGAGGGCCGCAGCATGGAGCCGTGTGAGGAGAGGACCGGGGGGCTGCAGTGTGGAGCCGTGTGAGGAGAGGACGGGGGGGCTGCAGTGTGGAGAGGACCGGGGGGCTGCAGTGTGGAGCCGTGTGAGGAGAGGACCGAGGGGCTGCAGCGTGGAGCCGTGTGAGGAGAGGACCGGGGGGCTGCAGCGTGGAGCCGTGTGAGGAGAGGACCGGGGGGCTGCAGTGAGGAGAGGACCGGGGGGCTGCAGCATGGAGCCGTGTGAGGAGAGGACCGAGGGGCTGCAGCGTGGAGCCGTGTGAGGAGAGGACCGGGGGGCTGCAGCGTGGAGCCGTGTGAGGAGAGGACTGAGGGGCCGCAGCATGGAGCCGTGTGAGGAGAGGATCGGGGGGGCTGCAGTGTGGAGAGGACGGGGGGCTGCAGTGAGGAGAGGACCGGGGGGCTGCAGCATGGAGCTGTGTGAGGAGAGGACCGAGGGGCTGCAGCGTGGAGCTGTGTGAGGAGAGGACCGGGGGGCTGCAGCGTGGAGCCGTGTGTGAGGAGAGGACCCAGGGGCTGCAGTGAGGAGAGGACCGAGGGGCTGCAGCGTGGAGCTGTGTGAGGAGAGGACCGGGGGGCTGCAGCGTTGAGCCGTGTGAGGAGAGGACCGAGGGGCTGCAGTGAGGAGAGGACCGGGGGGCCGCAGTATGGAGCCATGTGAGGAGAGGACCGTGGGGCTGCAGTGTGGAGCCGTGTGAGGAGAGGACCGAGGGGCTGCAGCGTGGAGACGTGTGAGGAGAGGACCGGGGGGCTGCAGTGAGGAGAGGACCGGGGGGCCGCAGCATGGAGCCGTGTGAGGAGAGGACCGGGGGGCTGCAGTGTGGAGCCGTGTGAGGAGAGGACGGGGGGGCTGCAGTGTGGAGAGGACCGGGGGGCTGCAGTGTGGAGCCGTGTGAGGAGAGGACCGAGGGGCTGCAGCGTGGAGCCGTGTGAGGAGAGGACCGGGGGGCTGCAGCGTGGAACCGTGTGAGGAGAGGACCGGGGGGCTGCAGTGAGGAGAGGACCGGGGGGCTGCAGCATGGAGCCGTGTGAGGAGAGGACCGAGGGGCTGCAGTGTGGAGCCGTGTGAGGAGAGGACCGAGGGGCTGCAGCGTGGAGCCCTGTGAGGAGAGGACCGGGGGGCTGCATTGAGGAGAGGACCGGGGGGCCGCAGCATGGAGCCATGTGAGGAGAGGACCGGGGGGCTGCAGTGTGGAGCCGTGTGAGGAGAGGACGGGGGGTGCAGTGTGGAGAGGACCGGGGGGCTGCAGTGTGGAGCCGTGTGAGGAGAGGACCGAGGGGCTGCAGCGTGGAGCCGTGTGAGGAGAGGACCGGGGGGCTGCAGCGTGGAGCCGTGTGAGGAGAGGACCGGGGGGCTGCAGTGAGGAGAGGACCGGGGGGCTGCAGCATGGAGCCGTGTGAGGAGAGTACCGAGGGGCTGCAGTGTGGAGCCGTGTGAGGAGAGGACCGAGGGGCTGCAGCGTGGAGCCGTGTGAGGAGAGGACCGGGGGGCTGCAGTGAGGAGAGGACCGGGGGGCTGCAGTGTGGAGCCGTGTGAGGAGAGGACCGGGGGGCTGCAGTGTGGAGAGGACCGAGGGGCTGCAGTGTGGAGCCGTCTGAGGAGAGGACCGAGGGGCTGCAGTGTGGAGCCGTGTGAGGAGAGGACCGAGAGGCTGCAGTGTGGAGCAGTGTGAGGAGAGGACCGGGGGGCTGCAGCGTGGAGCCGTGTGATGAGAGGACCGGGGGGCTGCAGCGTGGAGCCGTGTGAGGAGAGGACCGGGGGGCTGCAGTGTGGAGAGGACCGAGGGGCTGCAGTGTGGAGCCGTCTGAGGAGAGGACCGAGGGGCTGCAGTGTGGAGCCGTGTGAGGAGAGGACCGAGAGGCTGCAGTGTGGAGCAGTGTGAGGAGAGGACCGGGGGGCTGCAGCGTGGAGCCGTGTGATGAGAGGACCGGGGGGCTGCAGCGTGGAGCCGTGTGAGGAGAGGACCGGGGGGCTGCAGCGTGGAGCCGTGTGAGGAGAGGATCGGGGGGCCGCAGTGTGGAGCCGCGTGAGGAGGGGCTGCAGTGTGGAGCCGTGTGAGGAGAGGACTGGGGGGCTGCAGTGTGGAGCCGTGTGAGGAGAGGACCGGTTGGCTGCAGCGTGGAGCCGTGTGAGGAGAGGACCGGGGGCTGCAGCATGGAGCCGTGTGAGAGGACCGGGGGGCTGCAGCGTGGAGCTGTGTAAGGAGAGGACCGGGGGGCCGCAGTGTGGAGCCGTGTGAGGAGAGGACCGAGGGGCCGCAGTGTGGAGCCGTGTGAGGAGAGGACCGAGGGGCTGCAGTGAGGAGAGGACCGGGGGGCTGCAGCATGGAGCCATGTGAGGAGAGGACCGGGGGGCTGCAGTGTGGAGCCGTGTGAGGAGAGGACCGGGGGGCTGCAGCGTGGAGCCGTGTGATGAGAGGACCGGGGGGCTGCAGCGTGGAGCCGTGTGAGGAGAGGACCGGGGGGCTGCAGCGTGGAGCCGTGTGAGGAGAGGATCGGGGGGCCGCAGTGTGGAGCCGCGTGAGGAGGGGCTGCAGTGTGGAGCCGTGTGAGGAGAGGACTGGGGGGCTGCAGTGTGGAGCCGTGTGAGGAGAGGACCGGGGGGCTGCAGCGTGGAGCCGTGTGAGGAGAGGACCGGGGGCTGCAGCGTGGAGCCGTGTGAGAGGACCGGGGGGCTGCAGCGTGGAGCTGTGTAAGGAGAGGACCGGGGGGCCGCAGTGTGGAGCCGTGTGAGGAGAGGACCGAGGGGCCGCAGTGTGGAGCCGTGTGAGGAGAGGACCGAGGGGCTGCAGTGAGGAGAGGACCGGGGGGCTGCAGCGTGGAGCCATGTGAGGAGAGGACCGGGGGGCTGCAGTGTGGAGCCGTGTGAGGAGATGACCGAGGGGCTGCAGCGTGGAGCCGTGTGAGGAGAGGACCGGGGGGCTGCAGCATGGAGTCGTGTGAGGAGAGGACCGAGGTGCTGCAGCGTGGAGCCGTGTGAGGAGAGGACCGGGGGGCTGCAGCGTGGAGCAGTGTGAGGAGAGGACCGGGGGGCTGCAGTGTGGAGAGGACCGGGGGGCTGCAGTGTGGAGCCGTGTGAGGAGAGGACCGAGGGGCTGCAGCGTGGAGCCGTGTGAGGAGAGGACCGGGGGGCTGCAGTGAGGAGAGGACCGGGGGGCTGCAGCATGGAGCTGTGTGAGTAGACGACCGAGGGGCTGCAGCGTGGAGCCGTGTGAGGAGAGCACCGGGGGGCTGCAGCGTGGAGCCGTGTGAGGAGAGGACCGAGGGGCTGCAGTGAGGAGAGGACCGGGGGGCTGCAGCGTGGAGCCGTGTGAGGAGAGGATCGGGGGGCCGCAGTGTGGAGCCGCGTGAGGAGGGGCTGCAGTGTGGAGCCGTGTGAGGAGAGGACT